>NW_012102909.1:649163-657820 GCF_000951045.1 Mandrillus leucophaeus | reverse complement strand
TTTTTTTTTAATTGCATATTGCTGTTTAGTAGTTGTAGCATCATTTGTTGCAAAGATTTTTTTCCCTCATTTAACTACCTGGAAACCTTTCTTGAAAATTGTGTGTGTGTGTTTACTTTATTCTGTCCAATTGATCTTTGTCTGTTCTTACACCAGTACCACTCTTTTGATGACTAGCTTTATAACTTTTTTTTTTTTTCCCCCTTGAGATGAGTTTGCTCTGCCGTCCAGGCTGGAGTGCAGTGGCACGATTTCGGCTCACTGCAACCTCTGCTTCCAAGGTTCAAGTGATTCTCCTGCCTCAGCCTCCTGAGTAGCTGGGATTGCAGGTGCCTGCCACCATGCCCGGCTAATTTTTTTTATTTTCAGTAGAGACAGCATTTCACCATGTTGGCCAGGCTGGTTTCAAACTCCTGACCTCAAGTGATCCACCCGCCTCCGCCTCCCAAAGTGCTGGGATTACAGGCGAGAGCCACTGCACCCAGCCCTTTATAACTTTTTAAGTCGGATATTGTAAGTCCTTCACCATTGTTCTTCTTTTTCATTCAGATCTGTTGGCTCTTAGGTTCTTTGCATCTCCATATGGATTTTAGAATTAGTTTATTGATTTCTATAAAATATTCTGCTGGGATTTTTATTGGGATTGTCTTCTATATGCAGATCATTATGGGAAGAATTGCCATCTTAACAACATTGAGCCTTCTCATCTATTAACAAATATAGCTGGGTTTTCTTAGATCTTTCTCAGCTATGTCTTATAGTCTTCTCCCTGCACATCTCTTATTAACTATTTCTAAGTATTTTGTATTTTTGATGATTTTGTAAATGGAAGTGTATTCTGAATTTCGTTTTCCATTTGTTTCCAGAACATGAAATATATTTAACTTTTGTATATTGACCTTTTATCTTGCCATCTTGCTTAATTCATTTATTAGCTTTGATAGCTTTTTAGTAATTTGCTTAGGATTTATGTACATACACAATTATGTCATCTGCAACTAAAGGCAATTTATTCCTTTTCAATCTGTATACCTTTTGTTTCTTTTGTCTTGCCTTTTATATTTGTGCAGATGTCTTTATCTTGTTCTAATCTTAGGGAGAATCTAATTACATATAACACTTTTTGAAGAATTTTTGTAGATAACCTTTTATAGAGTGAGAAATATTCCTAGTTTGCTGAGTTACTCTTGTTTTATCAAAAATGGGTGTTGGAATTTGTCAGATACTTTTATTTTATCTGTTTGGTTGACCGTGTGGTTTTTTTCTTTTTTCTCTGTTAATGTTGTGAATCACATTAGTTTTGAATATTAAACCAACCTTCCATTGCTGGAATAATCCTCAGTTGGTCATGATGTTTATTTTTGGATTCAATTTGCTAAGATATTCTGAAGGATTTTTACATTATTGGTCATAGAGAAACATTAGATATAGTTTTCTTTTTTTTGTTGTTGTTTTTTGTTTTGAGACGGAGTCTCGCACTGTTGCCTAGGCTGGAGCGTGGTGGTGTGATCTCAGCTCACTGCAACTTCCACCTCCCAGGTTCAAGCGATTCTTTGGCCTCAGCATCCCGAGTTGCTGGGATTGTACAGATGCCTACCATCATGCTCAGCTAATTTTTGTATTCTTTGTAGAGACGGGTTTCACCATGTTGGCCAGGCTGGTCTTGAACTCCTGACCTTAAGTGATACGCCTGCCTCGGCCCCCCAAGTGTTAGGATTATAGGCGTGAGCCACCATGCCCGGCCATAGTTTTCTTTTTTTGTGATATTGTCTGATTTTGGCATCACAGTAATGCTGGCTTCATAAAATGAGTTCAGGACAGTACCCTTCCTTTCTGCTTTCTGAAAGAATTTGTGTAGGATTGGTATGTTTTTGGACTTCATCTTTCTGATGAATTGGCTCTTTCTACCATTATGAAATGTATAATTCTCAAAATGTTTGCTTTTAAATCTGCCTTCTTGCTATTTCTTATTTTTCTTATTTGCTTTTTGTTTCTTTGTCCTATTTGTCTGCCTTTTTTTGGATTATTTTTTCTGATTGTATTAGTCAGGGTTCTCCAGAGAAATAACCAGACATACATATGTCTAGAAAGAGATTTATTGTATGATACTGCCTCACATGATTATAGAGGCTAAGAAGTTCTGCTCCTGCTGTCTGTAAGCTAGAGACCCAGGAAAGCTGGTGCTGTAGCTTGAAGTCGTGAGAGCTAAAGAACTGATGGTGTAAATTCTAGTCTGAGTCTGAAGGCCTGAGAACCAGGAGCGTTGAGGGAAGGAAAAGCTTGACTTTGCAGCTCAGGCAGTGAGGCAGAGAACTAATTCAATCTTCTGCCTTTTTGTTCTATTCAGGTGCTGGACAGATAGGATGTTATCCAATCAGTTTTACTTAGTTCACCGGTTCAGATGCTAATCTCTTCCACAAGCACCCTAGCAGACTCTCACTCAGAAATAATGTTTAGCTGGATAGCTGAGCATCCCTTGGCCCAGTTAGGTTGACACAAAATTAACCATCACAGTGATACCATTTTATTTTGTCTCCTTTTTAAAGCTGTTCTAGAGTTTACAATATACATCTTTAACATACCATGCTCTACTTCAAATAATGGTACGGTGTTTCTCTTACAGTGTAAGATCCTGACAACAGCATGCATTCGTTTTTTCGCTGCCCTTTTGTGCTGTTATATGTTCACTTTATATACCCCGCAACACATTATTTTTGCTTTTAAATAGTCATATTTTAAAGACATTTAAAAATGAGAAAAATGTCTTTTATACTTACCATTTACCATTTCTGATATTCTTCATTTCTTTGTCTAGATCCAGCTTTCCATCTGGTATCATTTTTCTTCTGCCTGAAGAATTTTCTTTTGACTTTTTTTTTGTAGTGAATATATGTTGGAGCCTAATGTTTCCTTTCAGTTTTTGTTTCTGGAAGAAGCATTTGCCATAATGTTTGAAAGATGTTTTTGCTGGATATAAAAACTGAATGGTTTTTTTTTTTTTTTTTTTGACACTTTTAAACAGATTCCATTGTTTCCTGTCCTTGGTGTATCTAAAAAGAAATACGCTGTAGTAATTTTGTTATATGTATGTAGTTAATCTTTTTTCCTCTCTGATTATATTTAGGATTTTCTGTGTCACAGCAATTTATTGTGTGTGTGTGTGTTTTTTGTTTTATGTTTCTTCTACTTAGAGTTTATTGAACTTCTTGGATTTGGGGATTTAAAGTTTTCATCAAATTTGGAAGATTTGGAGCCATTATTTCTTTAAACAGCAAGTAAAACATTTTATTGACATGAAATTCACATAACAAAATCATTTTAAAAGTAAACAGTTCAGTGACATTTATTTATTTATTTACTTACTTACTTACTAACTAAGTCTTGCTTGGTTGCTCAGGCTGGAGTGCAGTGGTGCGCTCATGGCTCACCGCACCCTTGACCTCCCAGGCTCAAGCAGTCATCCCATAATACCCTCCTGAGTAGCTGAGACTACAGGCATATGCCAACATGCCTGGCTCATATTTTTGTTTTTGTTTTTGAGGTGGAGTCTCGCTTTGTTGCCCAGGCTGGAGTGCAGTGGTACGATCTCTGCTCACTGCAGCTTCCACCTCCCCGGTTCAAGTGATTCTCCTGCCCCAGCCTCTTGAGTAGCTGGGATTACAGGCACCCGCCACCATGCCCAGCTAATTTTTATATTTTTAGTAGAGATGAGGTTTCACCATGTTGACCAGGCTGGTCTTGAACTCCTGACCTCAAGTGATCTGCCCACCTCGGCCTCCCAGTGTGGTGGGATTACAGACATGAGCCACCACGCCCAGCCTTTTTTGTATTTTTTTTTAGAGATAGTATTTTGCCATGTTACCCAGGCTGGCATTTAGTACATTTATAATGTAGTACAACCACCACCTCTGTGTTGTTTGAAAATATTTTCATCACCCTAAAAGGAAACCCCATAGCCAAAAAGTAATTGTTCACCATTCCTCCTCCCCCAGCAACTGGCACCCACCAGTCTCTACATTCTGTTTCTGTGTATTTTCTTTATCAGTATATTTCATATAAATGGGATCATAAAATATGTGGCCTTTTGTTTTTGGCTTTTACTTACATGATTTTGAGGTTCATCCATTTTGTAGCATCCTATTATGTTTTATATTGGATGTCATACATTGCGAATTTTATGCTGTTGTGCTAGATTTTGTTTTATTCCTTTAAAGAATGTAAGTTTGTTTTGTCATCTGCTTAAATTACTGAGACCCAAATTTGATCTGAGACTTGTTTTCTGTCTTTCTTAAGGTAAGTTCGGAACAGCCTTTAATTCATGGCCAATGTAGTTGTTCTGAGGACTGGACCCAATTCCCTGTGTATTTAAAAGTTTCTCCATTTTGGCTCATGGGATCATGAACTATTCCTAGCTCTGCACAAACTCCCAAAAGTTACTCAACCTGCTACTAGTTCTTTTCCTGGACTTGGGAAGTTTCCTCTCAGACTTAAGCAGAGACTGGAGGAGACTTTTATGCAGATCTCCAAAGGTCTCTCATGCGTCTCCCTTTTCTAAAGTACTCTTCCTCATAAGTCTAACCTCCTTGGCCTTACGAACTTCATGTATCTCTGACTTCTCAATTCAGCAGTGTCTTGGGACTGTGTTTCTGTTCCCCGTTCCTGTGCTGCCTGTGCTGCCTGTGCTGCAACCTGGAAACTTTCTCCAGATAGTAAGCTGGGACATAGATCCTAAGGGCTTACCTCTTTTGTTATGTAGGTGATCACAGATAATGCCTGATGAATGTTGTTTGATAAAATTTTTCTGATTTAGTAGTTTTTTAAACACTGGTCGAGTGGTTCATGTAGCATTTCTCCTTCATAGGCAGATGTTACTAGATTTTTAAATCAGTATAGTGTAAGGAAAGTCTATCTTGAACTTAAGGCAAGTGGATTTATTTAAGGACCTCATCATCGAGTGATCTTGTCAATAACTTGGTCATGTGGGATGATGTTTGAATTCTTCAAGCTTTCTTATATAAACTTAAAACATGTTAGCTTTAGAACTTTTTTTATATTTAGATGTAATTTTATGGTTTTTTTTTTTTTTCAGTTGAGTGGTTCTCTTAGAAGTAAATGTCAGTACCTTATTGGGTATATCTCTCACAGTATCTATCATTATTTTGGTATTTCCCAATCCTGGACTGGAGCTATCGGCTAGAAATTCACTGCAGAATTAATTTACCTTCAGAAATGCTATTTTTTCCAGTTAAGTCTGATATAATAATTTACAAACTGATGTGTATTTTTTGTTTAAATGTAATTATGCATTAGATTCAGGGATCAATAAACTATAGCCCACATGCCAAACCTGAATGAAACAATTACTGATAAATGTAATACTCCCAGCTAGTAGCTTAAGAAGCTGACCATGAGGGGGTGGGGAGAGGAGTATAAAGGGGAATGTCCAAGACTCCTTTTTTTACTAATGACTAAGCATGAGGAAGACTGAACATGGAACAAAATTATATTGACCATATTGACAAAATTATCTTTATATTGCCATGTTTTGCTTTGGTTTCCTTTTTTAAATGGAAGGTAAACTGTGAAGACATTCTTGCTGTAAAAGTTCGAACAATACAGAATATGGAGTAAAAAGTGGGGCATGTAGGGTAGAGATGGTGGTGCTGCTTGGGAGAGTGACTACAGAGATATGAGTTGTCTTAATTAAAGGATTTTACTTAGCTTTCTAAAAAGTATTGGTTTTTATTGTGAAGGCAGTGGGAGCTATTGAATTTTAGCAGGGATGTGATGTGGTCAGTTTGGGACAGATTGTGGTTGCAATAATGTTTTGGATATATGGATTCCAAGTTTAGGAGCATGACGAGTTATTCCTTGTTAATGGGAAAGTCCTTAGGAGCCCTGGCCTGGTTGGTTCTTAGGTCTTGTGGACGTTGTCTAGTTGGGAGTGATACAGATAAATAGGTGAGATAGATGGTATCGTTTACAAAGAATTGATAACACTCTAAAGGTTAGTGGGCTGGAGAAAAAAGGACCTAGTTTTAAAATCCTGCTTGAAACTACCATATAACTACTTTTTACCTTCACTTATAAAACAGTAATGATACTTATTTTTTTTTTTTTTTAAAAAAAACCTTACAGTGACAGTGCAAAATTTAGTAAATAAAATACCGGTATGCTTTTGAGAGTCTTGCAAGAAACACACTTAACTTTAAGGTAGAGTGGAATAAGGAAAACAAAAAAAGCATTAAAAAAAAAATTAAGCAAGACTATGTAAGGCAGTGAAGATAAGAATCATGGTAAGAATATTAAGATCAATTAAGTAATGTGCAAAATAAGCAGAAACCCATTTCTATTCATTAATATCAAGCTTTATTAATGTTTGCTTTCTTTTATCCTTACTTTAACATACATTTGATATTTAAAGTGAGCTAATATTACCAGTTATGGAAAATTGCAATTATCTGCTATAACTTGCAAGAAAAAGACTAACTGTTGGTACCATGTCAGTTAATTGAATGCGGTAACTTACTGATTAGACTTTAGGTTTACATAGGATTAAAGGTATGTTGAGGAGTTTAAAAGCCAGCCACACTAAAAAAAAAAAATTTAGGTTTTCAATAGCTTCTGAAGATATATATTTAAATATGCCAATGTTAATTGTACACTTGAATTAATAGCAACTGTATACTTATTGCTATTTAATTGCTAGGCAGGGTGAAGGTTAGAATATAGGATGCTTGGTATTCAATTTATCACTGAACTTTAAAAATTTAACTTATGTTACTTTAAATTCTATAGACGATTTTAAAGATCTTAATGATTCTACTTCTGAGTCTATTACACTACTTGGGATTTTTACTGTTTTAGATTTAGAAGTACTTTTGATTCCACTGCTAATCAAATGGTGTGATCTTCCAGCAGATATTTGACCTCCCTGGGCCCAGTTCTCAGAGTCGTTAAATGTAGGCATTGACCCAGGTCTCTAGTTTTTCTAGAACACTTTTTTCCTTAAGTATATTTCACGTAAAATCCTAGTATAGAAAACGGATAGGTTTACTTTTTTTATATATATAAATTAGGAGTTCAGATAAATTATGTTAAGTTGTGGTCTATTCATGAAATAAGACTTTGTATGAAAAGAGAAATTTGAAATGGTTTTCAAGTGGCTGGCTATCAAGTTAGACTCACCTTTCCATTAATATTTTTCTTATTTTAGTTGCTCAGCATATAGAAAATTATGTTTCAATACAGGGAAAAATGGTAACAGATTTCTGTTTTTTTCTTTTTAACAGCTCATTTTGCAGTCTCAGGAAACTCTTCAGTTAGAGTTGGCAAGGGAATCTTTGTTCTAAGCTCTACCGCAAAATCAATTCACCCAGCAAGACAAGTTGGAGCATTGACAGTCCCTAATGTGTTCAAATTTGGCATATAACATATTTAGGGTGTTAGAAAATATTTAAAGTATATTGCAATCAAATGTTTGCGTAAATCCTAAGTGACAGAGCCATAAATCAGAACAGTTTGATTCAAGAACTCTTTCTCCAGTATTATTATTTGTTTTCTTACTTATTTTTTAAAGATATAAAGGTAATTTATAGATGTGGTCATGTTATTAGTTTGTGGCTTATTTCCCTATGTTTTTTGACTTAAAATATTTAGGTTTAATATTTTAAAGAAATTTGTGCCTATTTTATGACTAATTATTTCTTTTTTTCCCTCCTCCCCCAGGGAAATGAGGCAAGTTATCCTTTGGAAATGTGCTCACACTGTAAGTCATATTCTTGTTTTCAAGAGTTACTTTTATTCACTCATCTCTGTCTCTGCGCGTTTGTGTGTGTGTGTATATCATATACTTCTGTAATGTATATTTACTTACCTTTGTAGCAATGTTAGCCCTTAGCTATTTAAAATGGATAGTGAATTTGACACACAGTCTTTTTGTTACCAAAGTAGGAATATTTTTAAATAGACTTGTTTATTACTAATATCTACACTGTGCTATAGTTATAAATAAACCCCAAAATCTCAGTGTCTTTAACAGAAGTTTTTCAAGTGAAGTTTCAAAGCAGATTTGTAGGAATTCTTCTCTTTGATGACTCAGTGATCCAGGCTCCCTTGTCTTGGAATGCCACCATCTCTAATGCATGTTCCCAACATCAGTGAGGAAGAGGGAAATCCAAGGACCTGTAGGCAGTGCTTTTATCTGCCTCGGCCCAGAGGTGATTTGTATCAGCTGTGCTCATATTTCATATTTATAGGCCAGAGCTAGTTATGCAGCACCACCAAACTGCCCCTGTTTGGGGCTGAAAAGTACAGCTTTCCGTATTTTCTGGAAGGAGAGACAGACAAGGCACACAGCATTCATTAAGTCCTTTTTTTTTTTTCACTTTTTATTTTTTGAACAAATAGAATCACTAAGTTTTTTGTTTTTTACATTTTAGGGAGGGTTGGGGGTGATTCTTTCTTTGAAGAGCAAACTTTCAGAATAAAAGTCTGTGTGTAAAGCCTTTTTCTGATGTTTAAAATGTCTTATTTTTAAATTTGGAAAAGGTCTTTTAATGTATACCTTTGATAGAAGTTTAATATTTGAAAGATTGGATGTTAATTTAGAATTAATTTGCTTCTATTAATATTCCAGTAGCCCTTTTTTTTTTTTT
>NW_012102909.1:644942-646118 GCF_000951045.1 Mandrillus leucophaeus | reverse complement strand
AAATTGGACTAGTTAATAACCCTACACTGCCCTCTAATTGTTCAAGTGAGAAAGAATTAGATATGTTTAATTTTAAATCAGAAGTTAGAAATGATTAAGCATATTGAGGAAGGTGTGTCGAAAGCCCAGATAGGCCAAAAGCTAGGCCTCTTGTGCCACACAATTAGCCGAGATATGGATGCAAAGAAAAAGTTCTTAAAGGAAATTAATAGTGCTAACTCCAGTGAACAAACGAATGATAAGAAAATGAAACAGCCTTATTGCTGATATGGGTACAGTTTTATGGTCTGGATAGAAGGTCAAACCAGCCACAACATTCCCTTAAGCCAAAGCCTAGTGCAGAGCAAAGCCCTAACTCTTCAATTCTGTGAAGGCTGAGAGAGATGGGGAAGCTGCTGAAGGCAAGTTTGAAGCTAGCGGAGGTTGGTTCTTCAAGTATAAGGAGATAAGCCATCTCCATAACTTGCAAGTTCGAGCGGCAAGTGCTGATGCAGCAGGAAGTTATCCAGAAGATGAAGGTGGCACTGACTCTCGGGAACAGTGCAGCTGGTGACTTTAGGTTACAACCAGTGCACAGTTATTCTGTAAATTATAGGACCTTAAGAATTATGGTAAATCTCCTCTGCCTGTGCTCTATAAATGGAACAACAAAGCCTAAATGGCAGCACAGCTGTTTACAGCATGGTTTACTGAATATTTTAAGCTCACTGTTGACACTTACCTCTCAGAAAAAAAGATTTCTTTCAAAGTAATCCTGCTCATTGACAATGCAGCGAGTCATCCAAGAGATCTGATGGAAATGTACATAGAGAGTAACATTTTCATGCCTGCTAACACAACATCCATTTTGTAACCCATGGAGTAAAGAGTAATTTTGACTTTCAAGCCTTATTACTTAAGAAAAGCATTTTGTAAGGCTGTAGTTGTCTTTGATAGTCATTCCTCTGATGGATCTGGGCAAAGTAATTTAAAAACATTCTGGAAAGGGCCAGGCACAGTGGCTCACACCTGGAATCCCAGCACTTTAGGAGGCCAAGGTGGGCGAATCACCTGAGGTCAGGCGTTTGAGACCAGCCTGGCCAACATAATGAAACCCCGTCTCTACCAAAAATATGAAAGTTCGCCAGGCATGCTGGCATATGCCTGTAATCCCAGCTACTCAGGTGGCTGAGGCAC
>NW_012102909.1:640924-643892 GCF_000951045.1 Mandrillus leucophaeus | reverse complement strand
CCCTTTTTTTTTTTTTAAAAAAAAAAAAAAAAAGACGTAGGCTAGACCAGTGGTCTGGTCACTTACCATATCCAATTTGATTGTAGCCTGTTAATGGGATGTTGTATCAAGGGCATGTTCATTTTGCCATCCCTTTAAAAAATACAAGATCGTCCCTCTATGGTTTTCTATTGCAATATAAATTTATTTTATGTGGTTACTGTTAGCTCTTAGGGTTAAGAATTAAGTCTAAAAAACCACTAATTGATGTATAAAACAACATTTATTCTTACAGGGTATTTTATTTATATTTTAGTATTTACTAATACAAAATAAGGACTTAGTAATTCTTAAGTCCTTGTTTACACTGTTCATATACATTGTAGTTTTATTTATTTAGCCCCATCTGTTCTTTCCCCACCCACTTTCCCCTCCATCTTTGAATCCTAATTTCTTTATATCCTCTGAGCAACTTCATTCCCTTAATTTGGTTGTCTTCTGTACTCTCCCATTGTAGTATGTTTGTTGGTGTGGAAACCAGAGTTTCATGTTATATTACCAAAGGTATTCAATACTATTTAAACTTTCTGGTATTTTAGAAACTAAAACTCACAAGTACATATCTCAGATTCCTTTGCAGTCAGAATTCTTAATGTTACTTTATTTCTGCCACAGATACACTCGTGAGATATGGAAGGTAGAAGTGAATTAGAATTTGTTATTTTCCTATTTTTATTGTTTCTGCTGGTAGGATTCTGGTTGTGATTTGGATTTGTGTGGTGTGTGCAATGCTCTGGAGCCAGAAGCTTTCAGATTTACTATGCAGCTTCCTTATGGACAGGGAATACAGGTTGAGTATTCCTTATCCAAAAATCTTGAGACCATAAATGTTTTGGGTTTTGAATTTTGGGGGTTTTGGAAAACAGGTGTACCTCTTTTTTTAAAGTTTTATTTTAGGTTCATGGGTATGTGCAGGTTTGTTATATGGATAAACTGTGTGTCACAGGGATTTGGTATACAGATTATTTTGCCACCAGGTGATAAGCATAGTAGCTGATAGGTCATTTTTTGATCCTCTCCCTCCTCCCACCCTCCACTGTCAAGTAGGCCTTGATGTCTGTTGTTCCCATCTTTGTGTCCACCTGTTCTCGTTGTTTAGATCCCACTTACAAGTGAGAACATGCAGTATTTGGATTTCTGTTCGTGTGTTTGCTTAGGATAATGGTTTCCAGCTGCATCCGTGTTGCTGCAAAAGACACGATCTTGTGTCTTTATGGCTGCGTAGTATACTATGTTGTATATGTACCTCATTTTCTTTATCCAGTCTACTCTTCATGGGCATTTAGGTTTATTCCATGTCTTTGCTATTGTGAATAATAAATTGTGAATAGTGTAAATATATGTGTCCATGTGTCTTTACGGCAGAATGATTTATATTCATTTGGATATATACCCAGTAATGGGATTGCTGGGTCAAATGGTAATTTTTTTAAGTTCTTTGAGGAATAGCTGCACTGCTTCCCACAACGGCTGAACTAATTTACATTCTCACCAGTAGTGTATAAGCGTTCCCTTTTGTCTGCATCCTGGCTGGCATCTGTTACTTTTTGATGTTTTAGTAATAGCCGTTCTGACTGGTGTGAGACAGTATCTAATTGTGGTTTTGATTTGCATTTCTCTAATGATTGGTGATGTTGAGAATTTTTTTCGTATGATTGTTGGCCACATGTATGCCTTCTTTTGAAACGTGTCTGTTCGTGTCCTTTGCCCACTTTTTGATGGGGTTATTTGTTTTTTTGCTTTTAGGTTTAAGTTCCTTAGAGATTCTGGATATTAGATCTTTGACAGATGCGTAGTTAGCAGATGTTTTCTCCCTTTCTGTAGGTCGTCTGTTTTACTCTGTTGATAGTTTCTTTGGCAGAAGCTCTTTAGTTTAATTAGGTCCAATTTGTCAGTTTTTGTCGTTGTTGCAATTGCTTTTGGTGACTTTGTCATGAAATCTTTGCCAGATCCTTTATCTAGAATGGTATTTTCTAGCTTATCTTCCAGGGTTTTTATAGTTTCAGGTTTTACATTTAAGTCTTTTATCTGTCTTGAGTTGATTTTTGTATGTGGCATAAGGAAGGCAGTTTCAATCTTCTGCATATGGTTAGTCAGTTATCCCAGCACCACTTATTGAATGAGGGAGTCCTTTTGGCTTGTTTTTGTCAACTTTGTTGTAGGTGTGCAACATTATTTCTGGGCTCTCTATTCTGTTCCATTGGTCTGTGTATCTGTTTTTGTAACAGTACCATGCTGTTTTAGTTACTGTAGCCTTTGTAGTATAGCTTGAAATCAGGTAGTGTGATGTCTCCAGCTTTATTCTTTTTGCTTAGGATTGCCTTGGCTATTTTGGTTCCATATGGATTTTAAAATAGTTTTTTCTAATTCTGTGAAGAATGTCATTGGTAGTTAAATAGAAATAGCATTGAATTTGTCAGTTGCTTTGGGTAGTATGCAGGTGTATCTCGTTTTATTATGCTTTGATTTATTGTACTTTGCAGCTAATTGTGTTTGTTACAAATTGAAGGTTTGTGGTAACGCTATGCCAAGCAAGTCTGTCTCTGCCATTTTCCCAGCAGCATGTTTTCACTTCTTGTCTGTGTCACATTTTGGTAATTTTTGCAGTATTTCATACTTTTTCATTATTATATCCGTATGGTGGTCTGTGGTTAGTGATCTAAAATGATTACAGTGTTACTATTGTAATCATTTTGGGGCAGCATGAACAGTGTCCATGTAAGATGGTGAACTTAGTCCAGTTGTCTGTGTTCTGATGGCTGCACTGACTGGCCATTCCCACAACTCTGTCCTTTTCCTCAGGCCTCCCTGTTCCTGAAGACAGCAGTATTGAAATTGGACTAGGCCGGGCGCGGTGGCTCAAGCCTGTAATCCCAGCACTTTGGGAGGCCGAGACGGGCGGATCACGAGGTCAGGAGATCGAGACCAT
>NW_012102909.1:637341-639629 GCF_000951045.1 Mandrillus leucophaeus | reverse complement strand
AACATAATGAAACCCCGTCTCTACCAAAAATATGAAAGTTCGCCAGGCATGCTGGCATATGCCTGTAATCCCAGCTACTCAGGTGGCTGAGGCACAAGAATGGCTCGAACTCCTGAGGCAGAGGTTGCAGTGAACAGAGATCACACCACTGCACTCCAGCCTGGATGACAGAGCGAGACCCTGTCTCCAAAAAAAAAAAAACCTGGAAAGGATTCACTATTATAGATTTGCCATTGAGAACATTCTTGATTCATGGGAAGTCAAAATATCAGTATAAACAAGAGTTTGAAAGAAGCTGATTCCAGTTCTTATGGATGATTTTGAGGGGTTCAGGGCTTTCATGGAGGAAATAACTGCAGATGTCATAGAAGGAGCAGAAGAACTAGAATTAGAAGTGGAGCCTGAAAATGTGGCTGATTTGCTGCCATCTCATGATGGAACTTGAACTCATAGATGAGGAGTTGCTTTTTATGGGTGAGTGAAGAAAGTGGTTTCTTGATATGGAATCTACTGGTGAAGATGCTGTGAACATTGTTGAAATGACAACAAAGGATTTAGAATATTCCATAAACTTGGCTGATAAAGCAGCAGCAGGGTTTGAAAAGACTGACTCCAATTTTGAAAGAAGCTCTACTGTGGGTAAAATGCTGTCAAACAGCATTGTATGTTGCAGAGAAATCTTTTATGAAAGGAATTGTCAAATGATGTGACAAAACTTCATTGCTGTCTTATTTTAAGAAATTGTCACAGCCACCCCGATCAGCCCGTGGCCATCAGCATTGAAGCGAGACCTACCAACAGCAAAACGATTATAACTCGCTGAAAGCTCAGATGATCCTTAGCATATTTTAGCAATAAAGTATTATTATTATTATTATTATTATTTTTTGGAGACAGAGTCTCGCTCTGTCGCCCAGGCTGGAGGGCAGTAGCGTGATCTCGGCTCACCGCAAGCTCCACCTCGCAGGTTCACGCCATTCTCCTGCCTCAGCCTCCTGAGTAGCTGGGACCACAGGCGCCCGCCACCACACCCGGCTAATTTTTTTGTAGTTTTAGTAGAGACGAGGTTTCACCATGTTAACCAGGATGATCTCGATCTCCTGACCTCGTGATCTGCCCATCTTAGCCTCCCAGAGTGCTGGGATTATAGGTGTGAGCCACCATGCACGGCTGCAATAGAGTATTTTTAAATTAAGGTGTATATGTTGTTTTTTAGGCATAATGTTATTGCACACTTTGTAGACAACAGTAATATGTAAACATAACTTTTATATGCACTGGAAAACAAAAAAATTCATGTAGTTCACTTTATTCACTTTATTGTGGTGGTCTGGAAGCAAACTTAAAGTGTCTCTGAGGTATGCCTGTATTTGCATTATATATACTGACTGAGCATCCCAAATCTAAAAATTTGAAATCCAGAATGCTCCAAAAAGCATTTATTTTGCATGCCATGTCAACACTCAAAAAGTTTCATATTTCAGAACATTTTGGATTTCAGATGTTTAGATTTGGGATGGTCAAACCATATGTTTTTTGATGGCCTCGTTCTGTAGTGTAGTTCTGTGAATTGTTCCTAAAAGTTCAACCCAGACTCATTTTTTAGCCTCCTAACAATTTTTAGCATTGAAAAACAACCTTTGCTTCAACTACCTAGAGTTAGATTTTGTTGTCTGTTGAACCCATGAAAAATACAATTCCAGGAATGCTGTAGGCTGTACACTCTCAAAGTAATGGAAATCTGGATTGGTTATCTGACTTAGTCGGATTTGGAGATAATAATGATCCCATTATCATGAACAAATTGGAACATGAAATAACTTATTTTATGGTTACATAAAATAAAGTGCTTATTGAAGGCAGAACTTTGGTAGACCAAATTGCTATTGTAAAATATTTGGAAAATGAGGAGTATAAGGAGTGTGGATTGGCTGGTTACTTTTGGCTGTATTGGAGAACTTAAAGAAAATGACTTACTTAGAAGTTCTTGATTGAAGGACCAGTTAAGATGACCAGGGAGCTTAAAAATAATAAGATCTTTTGTGTGAAAGGACAATGGTTGGGAAAGAGATTGTAAGAGTTGGAATAGAGGCCAATAGGTTAAGATAACATGAGGTTCTAGAACTCCCACAACCATTCTGAGCCTTCCTTGCAAGCAGACATAGCCTCTTCAACCCCCGTTTCATGAGGCTGGTCTTGCCTTGCTTGAGGAGACCTCTTACCTTGAGATAAGATGTCACTCTGTTTTGTATTAAGACCACTTTCCCATTGCTCATTATGTTTCAGCA
>NW_012102909.1:631970-636806 GCF_000951045.1 Mandrillus leucophaeus | reverse complement strand
AGACCTAATTACTACCCTCTAGACCAGGAATATTGGTAAACTGCTGCCTGCCAGCAGTTTTTATTACTAAAACATAGCCATTGGAACATAGCCATGCCCTTTTTTCTGTTTTCTGTGCTGCAGTGGCAGAGTTGAGTAATTGCTCAGAGACCATATGGTCAACAAAGCCTGAAAGATTTACCATCTGGCCTATTAGAAAAAAACTTATTGAACCCTCTTGTAGACTATAGTGGCCGTCTGGACTTGAGAACTATTTTTTGAGTCACTACTGCACCGCTAACTTATCTCCAGAATATGGTGAAGACAGAAGTTACAAACTGGTGCTTTGGGTGTTATGCACATCTATAATACTTGTCTCCGGTAAAGTCAGTGTGTCAGATTTTTTTTTTTTTTTTTTTGTAGAATGGCTAAATCAAGTTAGGTGGTAAGACAGAGTTTTGCTCTTGTTGCCCAGACTGGAGTGCAATGGTGCGGTCTCGGCTCACTGCCACCTCCACCTCCTGGGTTCAAGCAGTTCTCTCTCAGCCTCCCAAGTAGCTGGGATTGCAGGCACCCACCACCACGCCAGGCTAATTTTTGTATTTTTAGTAGAGATGAGGTTTCACCATGTTGGCCAGGCTTGTCTCGAACTCCTGATCCCAGGCGAGCCACCTGCCTCGGCCTCCTAAAATGCTGGCATTGCAGGTGTGAGCCATTGCGCCCTGCGATGAGTCTGTTTTATAGTTTCTCTAGAATGGAAAGAGTTCCGCTCAAAATTGAGCTGCTGCTTACCGTTTAGTTTGAGCATGTGACGTGAATTATTCCTCCACTTGACAGTGGAAAGAAAGAGGTGCAGAGGTCTGTAATTAGCTATGCTTTAGGCTGCAATAGAGTTGGGATTGGTTGTTGCTAGCATATACTCCAATGGGGATGAGGTACTAGGACATTAATTTTTTGTTTCTCAGTCAAGGAACAGAGGTCTTGAGGGAACCATAGTTCCCAGATTCTTTTCTGCTCATTCTTTAAATCTGGGACTGAGGGCCAGAGAAAAATGTCCTAGGGCAAAAAGCAGATGGATATTCCTTACATACATCTGGGATGGCAAAAGTCACAGTTTTTTCTTTGTGTGGTAAGCATTTGAAATAGATTTCATACACTGTTAAAGCTGTCCTTTTCAGTTAATCCTCAGAACTTAGTAGTAAGTCTTCTTTCTTATCACTTTAATCCACACTTTGATTAAACTGTTGAGCCTTGTCACTAAAGAGCTATACCTGTCATTGTTCACGCCAGCTGTGAATCTGCCTAAATTATTTTGTCTGTTACATAGTTATTTTTTCCTGTTTGGTTCACTAGAATCTTATATGCTTTTTTTATCATATTTTACTTATGATTTGGATCAATTTCCTCAAATGACCTTGTCCACATTAAAACTGCCACTTTCTTTGTTCACCCACACATTGTAGTAATTTTTTTTTTTTTTTGCTTTTTTTTCCAAAACCTCTTTACTGTTGGAAGAGCTTAGTTTTATTTAGTTTTTTTTCTGTGAATAGTACTGTCATTTTATAAGATTGTTTAAATCAGTCCTTGACACACTTCACTATTTATACTTCCCTATTTAGGTTAATTCCTGTCGTGCCTTCTCATCCCTTTCATACCTAGCTCAAGCCAGTGTTCTCTGTTTGGCCTTGTTTAATTGCCCCAGCCCCAGTGTCCTCTCAGCTTTTCTTCTTTCAGTGTAAAGTTGTGCTGCTTTTTAAAAAAGTTAACAGGACTCTAAATTACGTGCTGTAACATACTGTATTCTTTCATGTGCCACACAGATAAGTAAGCACCTACCAAGTACTTACAGATTAGCCACTGGGAAAAAGGGAAATACATAGATTATTACAGTATGAGCAAACTATTATGAGAAATAAAAACACAGGTTCCAAGGAGGAAAAATTACCTTTAGTTAAGGAAATTAAGAAAAGCTTCGTGGAAGGGGTGACATTTGAAAGCCGCGTAGGATTAGAATGTGGATTAATTCTTTGACTGTGTAGTTATTTCTTTCAGTCTCTTTATATGTTATCCACATCATCAACATTCTACCCAAACTTACCTGCATTACCTGGTTTTAATAAATGATTTTGTTCCTAATGCTTGAGAAAACTAGGGACTAAGAAAACTTGGGGATGATTTAAGTGTTGGCCTCATTCCCTCCTCACCTCTGCCTGTCACAAGAGAAACTTGCCTGATCTCACATTTAATCTTAACCTCCTTTCCTTCAGTATCAGGCCTTCCCATTTTCATGGTTAGCCTTTGCTAACCATGTGCTTTTGATCTTGTGCCATCTCATCTCTAGGATCTTACTTTGTTAAATTCGTTTTTATTTCCCCATATGTCTTCAGCTTCTTCCTCTCTTCAGTTTATAAACACAGTCAACTTCTCTTTGATTTTGATCCTGCATGTACCTTGAAGTTTCTGTCCGTTCTTTCCTGTATTTGAACCTCTTAAAGAAGAGCCTACACAATTACCTTTATTTCTTTATTTCTGCTAATTTCTTGGTCTACGGCAGTCTGGCTTTCGGCTGCTATAACTCCTGTCTCTTATACACATCTAGATGTGTATAAGAGACAGGATTGCGCCATTGCACTGCAGCCTGGCAACAAGAGTGAAACTCAGTCTCAAAAAAAAAAAAAAATACTGATTAGTTACAAGGAAATGATATGTCTGGAATTTGCTCTAAAATAACTGGGTGGGATATAGATAAAATATTTCTTACGTTTAATGGTTGAAACTGGATAATGAGCATATAGAATTCATTATACTCTTTTTTCAACCTTTGTGTGTGTTTGAAATTTCTGTTATTGAAAAGTTGGGGCTTTTTAAATAAATGGAAAAGGGAAGAAGGAAGTAACCAATAATAAAATAAACAAGAAATAATTATTTAATTACAATTCAGAATGGCATGCAGATTTTAAGCTTTAATAAGAATAAGTGACTATTTAAGCTAATTTTCACCAGTAAAAGAATTAGGACTTTGACAGTAGAAGCATAATGCCTGGCATAAAGCAGATGCTGAGTAAATATTGATTGACTGAATCAGCTAGCAAGAGCTCAGAGCTGGATTACATAGACAACTCGTTGGATAATTTTAAAGCCTGTATACCTTTGGGAAAACCTGGTAGTTACTAGTCACCCCATTTGTTTTCATACGTAGTAACAACCCATAATGGTATGGTGCTTACCATGTCCCAGGAACTATTCTAAGTACCTTACATACCTTAATTCTTTTAATCCTCATATTAGCCTCAGGAGAGGGGCACAGTTACTTTCCCCATTGTGCAGATGAGAAAATAGAAGCAAAGAGACTTTAAATAACTGGCTTAAGTCACACAGCAGGTGAAGTAACAAAGCCATGATTTGATCTTAGGCCATCGTGCTTCATAGTCAATATTTTAAATCACGGTATTATATGGTCTGTCTTTAGTAAATCTTACAAAATTAATGTTATAATTGTCTACATGAATAATTCTAGGTAAGACTAGATTTGTCTAAGACATAGGTATTCTGATATATATATATGTCTCACAATGTGTGTGTGTGTGTATATATATGTCATTCAGTTCAGTGTTGGATTTTTAATAAATTTATTGTAGGCCATTGTGACTTTATTTTTGTTGACTAACCTCTCTGGACTAGGAAATGTATACTCTGTTGAGGTGATTTGCTCAAAGTAGAGGCCTTAGTTCTAACTTGGCATGATAACTTGGAAAAGTGACTGAGTTGAAGATACTACTTTAGATAATTTAAGCAGAGGACTAGATTGGGGCACAATTGAAAGTAAGAGTGGAAAATCAGATTCAGCTAATTGTTGATAAAGCCAGTATAATTCTGAATGGTTTAGATAAAATTAGTAAACACAAGGGCTGTTTTATAGACTAAATGTAGGTGAAAGATTAAATCTTTTATCTAAAAAGATTTATCATCTTTCTTTTGTTAGAAGGTCCCCTAAGAGGAGCTTGGCAGACTGTGAAGGAACCTCTCCCTTTGCATAATGAACTGCCACTAGAAACCTTTCTAGCCATTAGAACACTGTTTCTGTTTTTAGTAAACAGTTTCACATTCAAGCAGTTTTGTTTCTGGTTTGAGTATTTACAGGTGATATGAAAGTTTAAGCATAATAACTTTGCTGTTAATGTTTGCTCTTAATCACGTTCGTCTCAGGAAGGTTTGCAGTTTTGAAAACAGTGTTTTCAGAGAAAAAGATTATCTGTAGTTAATTTGATTTCCTCCTTCATTTCAGCATTTTTTTTTTTTTTGAGACAGAGTTTCTTTCTTGTTGCCCAGGCTGGAGTGCAATGGCGCGATCTTGGCACACTGCAACCTCTGCTTCCTGGGTTCAAGTGATTCTCCTGCCTCAGCCTCCCAAGTAGCTGGGATTACAGGCGTGCGTCACCACGCCCGGTTAATTTTGTATTTTTATTAGAAACGGGGTTTTACCATGTTGGCCAGGCTGGTCTCAAACTCCTGACCTTGAACTCCACCCACCTTGGCCTCCCAAAGTGGTGGGATTACAGGCGTGAGCCATTGTGCCTGGCCCTAAAATGCCCTTTATCATTAAAACATTGTATGCCATTAATTTTGAAATTGACTTGTGCAGTTGTTGCTTTAGATTAACATCTTCATAAATATATCATACAGTTAATGTTTCTTAGATAATTTACCAGCTGTCATTTATCATTTACTTGGTAGTTTAGTGATCTGAATTCTAGTTTATTTCACCTAGTCACTGAGAATTACTTATGCTTTGCCTGCTCTCAGTAAAGCATTAGAATTGAGTAATGACGAGAAGAACAAAGAATTTTCTTAAGTATA
>NW_012102909.1:627373-631435 GCF_000951045.1 Mandrillus leucophaeus | reverse complement strand
TTTTCTTTATCCGCACTGTCAAATTTTAGTATTGTGGCAGCACTAAGAAATTTGTAGTTTCAGTAATGAGATTCTTGATGTATAGTAATCTGGTTATCTGGCACAAATTTGAGTAGTTTGAAGAAGTCAGTTACTTTGGCTAGTGAAAAAGTCTAGCTATCTGCCTAACAAAAATAAAACTTCTTGGATCTTTCTCAGTGTTAGAGCAAAAGATAAAATATATGGAAAAATGTGCAAGGAAAGAATGATTTGGAGAACACAGAGTGATAGCATCTGACTGAAAGAAATTTCAGGAGCTATATTAGATAAAATAGAAGGGGAAATAATCAGTTAAATAAAAGGAGAAATTTCTCTTTCTTGAAAAGTTGAAACTTTTGGTTAAAAGCATTCTGATTGCCAAGATTAGATGAAAGAGCATCTACATTTAGTTTCAACTTCTTTTGTAATTTTAAAATTTCAAGAGTAAAAAAAACCCTAAAAGCCTCCAGGCGTAGAAGTTGTTACCTAAAAAGAATAGGAGTCCACTGGCATTGGACTTCTTCGCAGCAGCAGTAGTTGGTAGAAGGCAGTGGAGTAATACATTCAAAGTTCTGAGTTTCTAATCCAGAATTTGATACCAGCCAAATGATCACTCAAATGTAAGAACAAAAAAAGACATTTTCAGAAATTTAAGGACTTGGGAAGGTTAACTTGCATGAGTTCTTGAATATGTACCCAGCAAAATGAAATAGAAGTTCAAGAAAGAGGATGAAATGAGATCCCAGAAACGGAATTCCTAACTAACACACCAGTGAAAATCTCAGGATAACAACTATGCTGTAGGCCTAGAAAGCAGTTGGTTCAAATTAGAACGAAATGACAGAGTTGTCTATGAAGAATGTCTTCAGGAAGAAAGTAAAAACCATTATATGAATTGTGTGGTGGAATTTTTTAATGTTAAGATAAAGTCAACGAGAAAAAAAAGAAACTGGGGGATGCAGTATGACATTCTTGGCAGTAAACCACATTAAGCTTTGGAGGAGCCATACGTGTAAGTAAGTCTTGAATAATGGAGGCTGAAAGTAAAAGAAGACTCTTAAATATGCATTCTTTTGTGGAAATATAATTTTTTAAAAAGGAAAATAGGGTGGGGAGTGGAGTGTGGTACAAAGCTAAAGAAAGGTGCAACTAACATTCAAATGCAAAATCACATAGGAACAGTAGATAAAATAAGAGGAAGATCTGGAAAATGTGGTGTAATAGGATGGGACTGGACTTAATATATAGAACAAAGAAATGCTTTAGGAGCCACATCTTTTGAATAAGATGTATCATTGAACTAGGCAATATACATTTTAGTTTAAAAAAATAAACAGTATGTCATTAAGCAGGGTTATTAATAACTGAGAATACTTGAAGATGTGTTTGTATGATATTATAACTACATTTTTATTAAATTTACTGCTTACCTTGATTTGAACCTTTTGAATAAGATGTGTCATTGAACTAAGCAATACACATTTTGGTTTTAAAAAATATTTCTTTAAGCAGGGTTATTAATAACAGTCAGAATACTTGAAGGTATATCTGTATGATACTATGAATACAGGCTTTTCATTAACTTACTGCCTATATTGATTTGAACCATAAGGTGGATAAACCAAAAGTAGAAAAACAATAATACACAAGTCTTCAGTAGGGTAAACGTAATATACATGTTGAGAGAAGGGTTAGAAATGACGTCTTAGAAATCCATGGTCTGATTTTTATCTACCTGGAGTGGGAAGACTCTTATTCTCTTTTCTCCACATTTAGCCCAGAAATGCAGGTTGGGGGAATAGCAGTGATGCATAGTATCTCTTAGCCTAAGGCTCTTTGCTGATTCTTCAGATGGAACTAACATAGAAAAGAAATTAGATCAGAAAGTATTTCGAGAAATCCCAGTCACCTCACTTTGTCATCAAGCTTTATAACATTGAGCAGCTTACCTAACTCCTTGGGTTTGTTTCCTCATCTTGAGTTTGTTGTCTTCAAGGTTTCTTGTGACTGTTTACGTTACATGGCTTTTCTATGCTGGATTGTCTTGTGAAGCTCACTGAGCTCTGAAAACAATTCTAAGAATGTATTTTTAGGATTGTTATAAGTGTTCAGCTTCTTTTGTGACATCTTTGGACATCATTGGGTGAATGAGTTCTAGTGTGTTGGTCATTTTTAGTCATTTTTTTATATAAGGAAGGAAGAAGTCAGTGATATGTGGTATTTATATTTTGAAGGAGCAGTCTAGAAAACAAAACACAATCACAATATCAGTAATGAAAGCACTGTGAAATCATTACAGATCCTTACAGATGTTAAAAGGATAACAAAAGAATGTTATAAGCAATTTTATGCCAATAAGTTCTATACGTTAGATGAAATGGACAAATTCCTTGCAAAACAAATTACTAAAACTGACAATAAGAGGAAATAGAAAATCGTAATAGCTTTTTGTTAATAAAATTGAATTCATATTTCAAAATCTTTCTACAAAGAAAATACTGGGGTCAAACAGCTTTACTGGTAAATTCTGTCACATTTAATAAAAAGAAAGAAAGAAACCCAGTCTTATCTAGACTCTTAGAAAATAGAAGCTAGCATTACCTTGATGGTAATACCAAAGACAATGTAAGAAAATCAATATGGAATATAAACTAACATTATTTGAGAATATATGTGCAAACAATCATTTAGTATTTGCAAGTCAAATTCAGTGGTGTGTAAAAAGGATGATATAACACATCCAAGGGGATTTTTATACCAGGAATGTGATTTTAACATTCAAAAATTAATGTGAAGCTCACTGAGCTCTGAAAACAATTCTAAGAATGTATTTTTAGGATTGTTATAAGTGTTCAGCTTCTTTTGTGACATCTTTGGACATCATTCATTGGGTGAATGAGTTCTATTTTGACCAAATAAAAGCGAAAAAAAAACCACATGATCTTCTCAGTAATTATAGTAAAGTGTTTGACAAAATTTAATATAATTCATGATATTAGTGAATTAGGAATAGAAGGGAACTTCCTCAGACAGATACTGGGCATCTGCTAAAAAACCTTTGCTTTATTCATACTCATATCTCATGGTGAAAGGCTGAATGGTTTCCACCTAAGATTGGGGAAGAAAGCAAGATTTTCCACTCTTGACCACTTCTAATCACCATTGTATTAGGAAGTCCTAGTCACAGCATGGTCAAGAAAAAGAAAAGACATTGAGATTGGAAAGTAAAGAGTAAAATTGTTTTTATTCTCAGATGATGTGGTTTTATATATATATAGCAAATGTTAAGTTACTAGGACTGGTGTGAATTTGGCAAGATTGTAGGATACAAGGATAATATCCCAAACAATGTAATTTCTATGTAATAGTAGAGAACAATTACAAATGAAATGGGGCAGGGCGTGGTGGCTCATGCCTGTAATCCTAGCACTTTGGGAGGCTGAGGCAGGCAGATCATGAGATCAGGAGATCAAGACCATCCTGGCCAACATGGTGAAACCCCGTCTCTACTAAAAATTAGCTGCGCTTGGTGGCAGGCGCCTGTAGTCCCAGCTAATCAGGAGGCTGAGGCAGGAGAATGGCATGAAACTGGGAGGCGGAGCTTGCAGTGAGCCGAGATCATGCCCCTGCACTCCAGCCTGGGCGACAGAGCAAGCCTCCATCTCAAAAAAAAAAAAAAATCCCTGGACTCTCTAGTATATTTTAAATATTTCAAGTTTTTAAACAAATAGTCTTAAGTAAAGGACTGGCCGGGCGTAGTGGCTCACATCTGTAATCCCAGCGCTTTGGATGGCTGAGGCGAGCGGATCACCTGAGGTTGGGAGTTCGTGACCAGCCTGGCCAACATGGTGAAACCTCGTCTCTACTAAAAGTAGAAAAATTAGCCAGGCATAGTTGTGGGTGCCCGTAATCCCAGCTGCTTGGGAGGCTGAAACGGGAGAATCGCTTCAACCTGGGAGGGAGAGGTTGCAGTGAGCTGAGACTGTGCCATTGCACTCTGGCCTGGGAGACAGAACGAGACTCTGTCTCAAAAAAAAAAAAAAA
>NW_012102909.1:598192-627068 GCF_000951045.1 Mandrillus leucophaeus | reverse complement strand
AAAAAAAAGTACAATTAACTAATAAAAATATATGAAAAAATAGGCAATACCACATGTGAGCAAGGATGTGGAGCTGCTGAAATAATCATATATTGCTGATGGGAGAGTAAAATGGTACATTGCTTTGGAAAACTGACAGTTTCTGAAAACTTAACCCTGTGACCCAGCAATTCCAGGAAAACATTTGTTTACAGAACTACACATTAATATTTATTGTAGCTTTACAGGAATGTCTATCAAGAGATGAATGCATAAACAAATTGTGGTATATCCATATAGTGGACTATACTGCTCTGCAGTATAAAGGAACAAACTTGCTGACATATGCAATAACATGGATTAGTGTCAAAAACTTGGTGAGTAAAAGACAATAGATGAGTACCTACTGTATGGTCCTATAGACACGGAATTCTAGATAGAATTTAGAGAAAGAACATCGGTTGCCTAGGGTGGTGAGAGAAGGGTGATTGACTGCAAACGGGCTCAAGGGAGTGTTTAGGGGTCATGGAATATTCTTTTATCTTGATTGTAGTGTTGCTTCCATAGGTATATGCATTTGTCAAAACCTGTAGAACCATATACTTAATAATGCATTATTTCAAGGTCAGTTATTTCTCAAAGTTGGCTTAAATTATTTTTAGCATTTTTAGGCCAGGCGTGGTGCCTCACACCTGTAATCCCAGCACTTTCGGAGGCCAAGGTGGGCAGATCACCTGAGGTCAGAAGTTCAAGACCATACTGGCCAACATGGTGAAATTTTGTCTCTACCAAAAATACAAAAATCAGCAGGGCGTGGTGGTGCATGCCTGTAATCCCAGCTACTCTGGAGGCTGAGGCACAAGAATTGCTTGAACCCAGGAGGCAGAGGTTGCAGTGAGCTGAGATCACACCACTGGACTCCTGCTTTGGTGACAGAGTGAGATGCCATATCCAAAAAAAAAAAAAAAAAAAGCATTTTTGTTACAATGTGATACTTCTTTTGTTGGTGGTGATACCGAGTTTTTGCATATTTGACAATTGCATGATAATCTTTAAAGTATGTAAGAAAATATAATCTAGGAGCTCCAAAAAGACTCATTACTTTTTGCAGTCTAAGATTATGATATATTTCTCGAATGTAGACCTTTTAGTGGATGAAAGTTTTTCATGTATTTAAGAAAAGGTACAACACATACATGTATGACTGTGTTCATGTTTATTTCATAATATACTATTTAAAGTCTGTCATAATATTGGTAGGGTGCTCTCTCTGCTTTGTTCATTTGGTAGTCAAACTATGCAGAATATAAATATTAAACTTCTGCTTGGTACACAACAAGGTCATTATAAAACTGGAGAATTTTTTTGGAGCTCTTTTTTGAAGATTTTATCTGCTGCGCCCCCTGGTGGATTTTACTTCTCATTGGGGTCACATGAAAATACAGCCACTTACCTTCGTAAGAGGTGTCTTTATAAAAGACTGTAAAGCTTTTAAGTTAATCTTTATGTTGAAAAACTTCTCAGTAACTTCTACTGATAACACTATGAGGTTTTTTTCTTGTGATCTTCACAAGAGTTACTCAATACAAGCTTCTCCATAGATAATTTTGCCATGTCAGATGGCTTTTTTTCAAAATACCTCTAAGATAGAGATTCCAGGATCCTGTGTTAGAGTAGTAGTTTCTAATAGTTCTCATTCTATAATATGATTCTAAATTTCTTGCTGTACAAAAGAGATTGGGGGATCGTGTCTTAGAAATAGTATGTATAGTTGGGATAAGCCTTGAACATATTATGGTGCCAGAAATTAAGGAATTACTTTAAAAAAAAAAAAGAGAGATTGTTGAAAGGCCACATAGGAGCCAACCTGAAGATCTAATAAAGACCAAAGCTGGAACAATGTGACTAACAAAATAATGATAATATTGGATTTTAATTCATGTACTAAAATACTCATGAGTCCATGCCGATGTATTTTAATAAATGGTAGAGAAGGCACTGGTTTTGGTTTTGTGTGGGTGTTTTGTTTTGTTTTTTTTTTTTAACAGGAGCATCCCAATTAATGTAGAAAGAAAGAGGGGAAAAGAAATTTATTATTAGGCAAATACCACAATAATAAATAAATCAGACAGGACCCGGTGATGGATGCCAAAATTAGGTCAGAGTTTGAGGAGAAAAGAGTATTTGCACAGTCTCAAAGTATTCCCTACCCTCCCCCCGGCCCCCGCCCAGGATATTTTTTTAACTGCAAAGGCAAAGATAGTAGATTTATAGTGGAGAAATCTGGCAGCCACCACCTTGGCCAAGTGATCAAAGTTAACATCACTAGTAATAAGACATGTTGACGTCATGAGCCCCTTGATACAGTATATTGGAGGACACAATATTATTTCTGTGGCATTCTTTTGCATTCAGGAAGCTCAAACTGAGGGAAGTTTTGCAAAATACTGGATCAAAAGTTTCAAGCTCATGAAGGACAATCAATCAAGAGTTGTCACAAATTGGAGCCAAGACTCAGGAGAAATTATAGAAAAGTTACAAAGATAATAGAGTTCTTAAATACCCCTCAGCCAACTTCCGTTAATGTGAGGATGTTAACATCTCACGGAATTATGGTACAGTAATCAACATCAAGAAATTAACATTGGCTAAAGAATATTAAACCACATACATGACTGAAAAAAATGGTGAAACTTGAGAAGTGTTTTTCTTTTCCAGGATTCTCTCCTAGGTCCAACATTACATATAGTTGTTTCTTTCAAAATATTATTGTTAGAATTTAGAGAGACTTGCTGTGTTTTTAGTAATTTGGTGTATTAATAGGTAATAACTTATTTATAAAGTAGCTGTTAAAAGAATTTCCTGATGAAGCAATAGTCTTGTTGCTGTTTTCTAATACACAATTATTGAGAACTGGCTAAAATTTGAGGAAAGTTTTGTTTTTCTATCATTCTGTTTATTTCATTTTCTTTTCATTCCGAAAAATTTTAGCATCACCTAAAACAGTTTACACTTCTTTCAGTTGTCTTTACTTTTAATCTCAACAGTTGAATAGCAGCTTGGTGTGTGTGTATTAATAGCAATGCTTTCACAACCTTCCTATTTTGAAATTTCTTATTTCCTTTTTTTCTAAATGAGAGAAATATATAAGTATAAGGGAGATGATTTATGTTTCATCATCTGAAAGCATGATGAATGAATATGTAACCTCCTATTTCTATTAGTAGTATATTGGTGCAGTATTATGTCCAGTTGAAAATACTGAAATTTAGTGTAGCAAATTTAGCAACGTGAGCAAGTTCTTAATACTTTTAATGTAGTAACATTAACAAGATTCTTGAAGTCACTTTTTTAAATGAGTTACCATCTGAATTTCACATTTATCCCTAAGAACTGTCAGAGTGCATTGATCGAGGTTAAGTCTCAACAGTCTGTTTTCTGTATAAACAATCTACCAATTTCTTATTAGTAATTTTTATATTTTATAAACTCTGACTAAAATATCTTAAGTTTTTGCCACCTTGCTTAAATTTTAGATAACAGTATATGACTTGAGAAGATTATTTTAATATTTTGTCTAATAAAATTTCAATTGAATATGTAGGCATTTTCAACTGTTAAGGCATTCCTCCCAAAGTTGTCTTTCCAAAAAGTAGAAAAATAACATGAGTTTCAACCTGGCAAAACATATGAAAAAGAGTATCTCTGAGTCACAAGATGAGTCAAGAGGGTGAGGTTTGTTTGTTTTTCCTTGTCCATCTCTTTTAAGGGAATATGATCATAAGCAGTAGGAAAAAAAAATATTTACTGAAAAGTGGCACCAAAAGTTGGAATTTGTTCTTCAGTATTTAACTCGTGCTAAGTGCAGATCTTCTGTAAATATACTGAAACAAAATTTAATGGTGCGAACAAGATGGGTTTGATCTACTTTAGAGATCAGTTCCTAATTTGTAGGTGATTGCTAATGCTGATATTTCAAGAATTAAAACTCTGTTTCATACTCTAATATCGTACTGCAACACAGCAACACTGCTGGCAAATGGAAGTGCTTAAATAACTGCCCCTCGGGTGCCAGTAATGACCAAATAAATAATTTTGTTTGATACCTAAAATAACTATTTTTACCATTTGTTTTTGAAAGACAACTTTCTTAGATCTTGGCTTTAAATTTTTTTCCTGGCTTTGCTTTCCAAGCTGGCCATTTAAAAATGTTCTGGATATTTAGGTATGGATTCCTCTAGTTGCTCAGTCTCAACTAGATTGCAAATACTGAGTATTTAGTCTGTCTTACTCATCACTGTAATCCTAGCTGAAAGGAGGGGAGGGAGATGAGGAAATAAATCAGTGGTTGGAGAAAAATACTGCCTCCTCACACACTGCTCTGGCTTCTTAGCTCAAGATCAGTTTTAGCTACATAGCATATGTGGGAATGATGATGAATGGAAAGATTAGATAGAGCTTGTTCCCTCCTAGTCATATTAAAGGGGCTTTTTAAGAAGTCATTTATTGTCAAGGTAAAATGTGATCACTGGCACATTGCTTTGCCTTTGAGGAAAGTTTTGGCTATTCATCCAGAACAGATATCAACTACTTTATAATGTTTTACAAGATATTAAAACAAGTAAATAAAATTTAACTACTCCTTCTAAGGGCTTTTGCCAGTGAGTGAGGTAATGATACAACTATAAATCATTAGTGACAAACACCTTTCTCCCTAGAGAGAAATTGACAGGTGTCTCATAAATGGAGAATTCAGGCAAGGACATTCCAGCAGGAGGTTTATAAGGAAATGAGGTATAAAATCTATACTCTAGCAGAGTTGTGCCAAGAGCATTGTAGCCAAAGAAAAGGAAATGGGGAAAGAGATAAGATGGAAATTTAAATTTGAGGCTAGTATTGTCAAGGACTTTAGACTTTTTGTATTAGAAAGCCACTAGAAAATGTAAAGCACGGGAGCTAGCCATTTGACTGAATTTGCCTTTTAGAAAGATTACTGTTGGCAGTGTAAAGAAGATGGATTGAGCCAAATATATTTATTTGATTTATGATTCTTTATTCTCAAGTATTCTTAATATTTTTTATTCATTTATTAAGACTGGAATGCTATCTCCTGGATTAGAGGAGTTTTCTGAGTAACTAAAACATAATCCTTTAAGTGCCTCAATTTCAGTTTCTTGATAAACAACTTTCTAAACTATAATTAATGTCCCTGCTTCAAGAAATAGACTCTAATAAATAGTTTGCATAAATCTTATGATACTACATTTCTGCCTTTCCTCTTCCCATTAATCATACAGCCTAGAGGAAATGATCCTGATTTGTCCACTTCGTGAAGACATTGTCTTTTCTTATCCACTCATAGTAGACCACCTTTGTGATCTATTGTGTTTAATTTCCCCATCACCTTTCCTAGTCTGTGATTGTAAACTAAAGGTTGGAAGAAGAGAATAACTAATCCTTGGTATATGTGTAAAAAATTAAGGCAAGCTTGAAGAGGGTACCTCTTCAGCAAAATCTGTGAACTTTGAGACACTGTTCTGAATGGTTTGCTGATTGGTACCTGGTTAGCTAGTAGTTTTAAATACTGGTGGCATTTTAATCAATAAGTTTTACATTTGAAATACTTATTAATTCTCACTTAAAACATTATTAAAACCATTATTAAGCACCTGTTATATGTGATGCCCAGAGCACCAATGAAAAAGCCATGGACTGTGCCCTGAGGTGGAGTAGACATGTAAATAAATAAGCGAAAAGCATTTGTAGGACTTGATTAAATTTTTTCTCTTTCAGGATTAAGGGTATGTCATTTTATAGATAGAAAGTGGGGAAATAAGGTTTATTTGAACAGTTTGCATTTATGTCACATATTCCATTAAAGAAGGAATACTCTTTAATAGAGGGATAAAATGCCTTATGTAGTTGATGTGCTTATGAAGTGTTTATGTGAACTTTTTGATGAGATTATTTATATACATTAATGTGCTACATAATAATTTTCGGTCAGTGACTGACCACATATACACAGTGGTTCTGTAAGATTATAATGGAGCTGAAAATACATATACAGTCATGTGTCACTTAACGATGGGTTACATTGAGAAATGCATCATTAGTGTAGCCTGAGTGTACAGAGTTTATAAAGTCTACAGTAATGTCCTAGGCCCTTACATTAACTCACCACTCACCACTGACTCACCCAGAGCAGCTTCCTGTCCCACAAGCTCCTTTCATGGTAAGTGCCTTATACAGATGTACCATTTAAATAAAATTTTCATGCTATACTTTAACTGTAGCTTTTGAATGTTTACATATGTTTAGATTCACAGATATTTAGCATTGTGTTACAATTGCCTACGGTATTCAGTACATTAAGATGCTGTACAGATTTTGTAGCCTAGGAGCAATAGGCTGGACCATATAGCCTAGGTGTGTAGTGGGCTGTACCACATAGGTTTGTGTAAGTACACTCTGATGTTCATACAATGACGAAATCTAATGATGCATTTTGCAATGTAACCCCATCGTTAAGTGATGCATGACTGTATATGTATTTTGCTGTTTGCAGCAGTATTTAGATAAATTTTTCATCCCAGCATTTCTGATACATGTTTTCTAGAAAACCTCACATGCTATGAAATCACATGTGGGAAAAACATGGATAGAGTAGACCATTCAAGTTATGCAGCTTTGTTTGTAACAGAGTATTAACATAAACGGTGATGATCTTAAAAATACAAGTACAAATTAACTATACAAATGAAACACCATAACCCATCACTTATGAGCCTTAAATGGGGACTTGTGCTTCTATTAAGGTATGGTGTAGGTTCTTGAAGTTACTTGCTTTAGTAGAAGCTACTTTTCTAAAATTCAGTGGTGAGCCAATGTATGGCTACCTTATTATTAATAGTTTTTGGGGGTGAGGGAGCATAAAAACAAAAGAAATTGTCTTCACTACTTCTTCATCTGTGTCCTTAGTTTTCACCAGACAACATAACAATGTTAGAAAGACTTGAGGTTCTTAAAGCCACTAAACTTGTTTTCTCTAAAGGAAGGCGCCTCTTCACTGTTGTTTTCTTAAGGTCTTCATATATTGAGGTTTTTATTGGAGACAGAGGTTCCCTCTTGTTGCCCAGGCTAGAGTACAATGGCACCATCTCAGCTCACTGCAACCTCCGCCTCCCAGGTTCAAGCTATTCTCCTGCCTCAGTCTCCCGAGTAGCTGGGATTACAGGCACCCTGCCACCACTTCCAGCTAATTTTTGTATTTTTAGTAGAGGTGAGGTTTCACCACGTTGGCCAGGCTGGTCTCAAACTCCTGACCCCAGGTTCCTCAGCCTGCCTCAGCCTCCCAAAGTGCTGGGATTACAAGCGTGAGCCACTGTGCCCAGCCTTTTTTTTTTTTTTTTTAAAGAAACTTGCCCCTCATCCTTTTATAACATACTGAGAAAAATCCCTGTGAATCAATGAAATTTCCATGATTACTGACAATACTACTCTCCTTCCTCTTTACCAATTATGTGTGAACTAATTCATATTAGAACACCACCTTGTAGCTGTAGTTTTTACTTTGATAGTATAGATAATTATAGTTCTATTTTAATATAATTTATATTTAAAATATATGCTTTAATTTTTAAGTTCTTATAGTGAGGATGCCATATATTTAAGCTGTCAAGACAGCTTGTATTTGTACTGTTCTCTAGCATTGTGGGCCATAATACATATATACTCATTGGCAGTATAACATTTGCCTTCTTAATTTTCTTTTTAAAAGTTGTTGTATTTATTTTATTTTTATTTTTAATTTTTTGAGACAGAGTCTCACTCTGTCACTCAGGCTGGAAAGCAGTGGCGTGATCTCGGCTCACTGCAACCTCCGCCTCCTGGGTTCAAGCGATCTCCTGCTTCAGCCTCCTGAGTATCTGGGATTACAGGTGCGTGCCACCATGCCCGGCTGATTTTTGTATTTTTAGTAGAGGTGGGGTTTTACCATGTTGGCCAGGCTGGTCTGTAACTCCTGACCTCTAGTAATCTGCCCACGTTGGCCTCCCAAAGTGCTAGGATTACAAGCATGAGCCATTGCACCTGGCCTGTTGTATGTAATTTAAAAAATATATTTGTAATTACTATTTCTGTTAAGTCATGATCAAAATTACTTATGTGTATCAGTCAGATATTTTAAAGGAATTAAAATGATGTAATTTAGAAGAAAACAGCTTAAACCCTGCTTTTTCAAGAATGTATATAAGAGACCTGACACTGAATTTTTATGGAGTACTTACAAACTAATGTAAACATTTTTTAGTTATTCTTTCTCTTTTAAAGTGTTGACAAGTGAATTTTGTTAGCTATTTGATTGTTAAGTAAAAGCTGGCTTGTTTGCTCGTACTTGTAAAGTATCTCTGGAAGAATATTCAGGAAACGGCAACATTGCTTTCAGGGAAAGGAAATGGATATCTCAGGGTGGGAAGGGAGGGAAACTTTGAATTTTGAATACCCTTTGAATTTTTGAGTCGTGAACTATTAGAAAGAAAGTAAATTAAAATTTAACAAGAAAAATGAAAATGAAAGTTCTTTGGTGTACAGAACAGAGGTTGATTGAATCTGTCTGGTAGAACCTCCGTGATCAGCTTAGCATTGGCATTGTCAGTCCTGAAATAATCTTTTGTAACCTCCATGATCAGCTTAGCATTATCAGGCCTGGACTATCTTGAGACTCAGCATACAGCGGATGTATGTAATGGCAGGTGCAAACAAACAGAAAGGTAACCAAATACAAGTATTTATGTTGTATTCTATGAGAAGAAATTAGTTAACATTATAATATATACCTCTTTTTATCAAATTGGAAATTAAACTGTTGGATAACTGTTGGATTTTTTTCCCCGTATAACTATTAAATTTTTCAAAATCTTGCTACTGCCTGTTAGAAAGGATTTGGGAACATTTTTAAAAAATTCTTGCTACCTTTTTTGTTTGCTTTTAGTTGATGCGGATGAAATTAAAAGGCTAGGAAAGAGATTTAAGAAGCTTGATTTGGACAATTCTGGTTCTTTGAGTGTGGAAGAGTTCATGTCTCTGCCTGAGTTACAACAGAATCCTTTAGTACAGCGAGTAATAGATATATTCGACACAGATGGGAATGGAGAAGTAGACTTTAAAGGTAAGAAAGTAGTTATTTTTTATAATCACAAATTAGATAACCTGTTTGTATTCCTACAGCTCTATGTAAAAAAAAAAAAAAGTGTTTATATTCCTTGTGACCTTACAATAATAGATTATGTTAAAACCTCAACATCTGTGGTATATTCACCTTAATGAAATAGGATCTTTTACTTTGTGGTTCATAAATGATTAAGTTGTTCTTTAGGATAATCTACCAAAAAGCAGGGGAGACTCAGTATTTCCTTTCTTTTTAGAAAATTAATCTCACTTTAGGGCAATACTGTATATTCTTATATACAACATTAGAAACTGCAATTCCTTTTATTTATTTATTTTTTTGAGATGGAGTCTCGCTGTTTTGCCCAGGCTGGAACGTGGTGGTGTCATCTCAGCTCACTGCAACTTCTGCCTCCTGGGTTCAAGCGATTTTCCTGTCTCAGCCTCCTGAGTAGCTGGGATTACAGGTGTGCACCACCACACCTGGCTAGTTTTTGTATTTTTAGTAAAGACGAGATTTCACTATGTTGGCCAGGCTGTGGTCTCAAACTCCTGACCTCAAGTGATCCACGTGCCTCAACCTCCCAAAATGCTGGGATTACAGGCATGAGCCACCACGCCCAGTTTTTTTTTTTTAAACAAGTAAATAAACATTTCACTAGAGATTTGTCAGTAGATTTTGTTATTTTAGTTTGGAGAACAGAATTATAAGTGGAGGGATATAAAACTGATTATGATTTAGTGCTTATCAGGTGGTGAAGAAAAATGATTTGTCGTGAAACTTCTAACAGCATATTGGTTCACGGTTTTGAAGTAGAAATTTAAAGTTATTTTTGTAGTGTCAGAACAATTTATAATGGTTTTTTTTTTAAAGCCCCTTGTCACAGTCATATTCTAAGAGGAAAGAGTTAACTTAAAGAATATGTTTTGAGTGTTCTTTTATTTTGCACTTAAAAAATGTTTGTTCAAATTGATTGACCTTAGAGAACTCCAAGTTCAAATAAAAAAATACAGAGAGACTTTGTTTGTTGAGGTTTCAAATTTGACAATTTTATTTTTAAATGTTGCTAGTAGTACTTTTGTTTTGCAGCAAGGAAATATCCTTTTATGGGAATGTAAGGTAAATATGTTTTTTTGTGTAAAAAAATTGGAAGTTCTGATTTGTGAACATTTTTAACTCTTCTTCAGAATTCATTGAGGGCGTCTCTCAGTTCAGTGTCAAAGGAGATAAGGAGCAGAAGTTGAGGTGTAAGTATTTTTCTTCACTGACTTCATTCTCTTACACTACCATCATTTCATACCGTATTAGAGAATGGTTTTTAAAATAATGAAAAAGATGTCTTTTATTCCAGATCCTTAGACATAACTGAAATTTTACATTCTGGTGAAAATCCTTTTAAGACATTTGCCACTACTATATTTGAATAATGTGTCATTGTTGCTTTTAGTTGGATAGAAGCAAAACAGTTTCTTTCTACTGAAAACAACCATGTAAACTACATTTGTAATTTAGAGAAGAGATTTTTTTTTAGTGACAGTGGGAAGAAATGTTCTAAAGAACAAGAGAGGTTGTTGGAGTTGTTATTATCTCTAGTGTTTTTTCTGTGCAGAAACTGAAGCTTAGCAGGGATAGTTAACTTACTCTAAGCTCCACTAAATCTGCTCAGGCAGCCTCAAAAGCCCATACTTTTAACCAACTATGTTAAACTGTGCCTAAGGACAACTCTATTTTAAGGAAGGAGACATCCTCATAGTCAATTTTGATGTTTGTCAGTTTACTATTTTCTTTCTTATTGAAAGCATTTGCTTGTGATTGCTTTGTAATTGGAATTGATTTTCCTTCCCTTTTTTTAGTTGCTTTCCGTATCTATGACATGGATAAAGATGGCTATATTTCCAATGGGGAACTCTTCCAGGTACTGAAGATGATGGTGGGGAACAATCTGAAAGATACACAGTTACAGCAAATTGTAGACAAAACCATAATAAATGCAGATAAGGATGGAGATGGAAGAATATCCTTTGAAGAATTCTGTGCTGTAAGTACAAAAGAGCTGGTTCTTCTGTTATGTTTCAGCAGCATATTTTAAAAACCACTTAATAGAGAATTTCCGTATTTTGTCCTAAAAACATATATTTGATTTTTCCTAATTGCCCATATTCAGTTTTGAAATGTATCTTCGTTGTAATTACTAATTAACAAAATCAACAATTATTATTCTCAAGAATTAACATTCTCAGTGATCCTCTGATCAAATGCCACAAGGATACCACTTTTTTACTGTTGATAGCCTCTCAAATTACAACTAGATTATACTCTTAAGGTTCATTTAATCACTCATTGCTTCTGAACAGAAGCACAACCACAACCACTTAGCTTCTCTTCTGTACTTATGCCCTAAAAGTATAGATAGTAGGCTTTTTGATGTGTTACAAGGATTTTAAACTGCAAGCTAGAGATACTAGAGAAAACTAGAGCATCCAGAGTAGAGGCAAAGATAACAAAGGTTTGAAATTTTTCTGTCAGTAATGATTGAATGCTTCCATAGAAAGGTTTTCTTTCTCCTTTTTATTTTTAAATGTGAATCACACAAGGAAAAACAAGTGAGTTTGATAGTTGTGTGTTATGCAAGAGCTGAAGTGTAGCTACTTTGACCTTTAAGTAGAAGTTCATATTATCCTTAAGCAAAAACCATCTTTTTATTTTGTTTTCAAAAAGTGGGGTGGCACTGTAAAGAATAGACTGCATCTTTTTGGAAGAGTTAGATGGGTTTGAGACTTTTAAGACACTGAACTACTCCCAGGGGGCGCTACCGCAAACCTTTTCTCTCCTTCTGTTTCACCTCCTTCACCATTGCCAAGGATCACTGAAGGACTCCTGTGGACTGGCATATGGTTGAGTGTGACATGAGACCAGGCTGGTAGTACCATCATAAAGAGCAGCCAGTTTTCAAAAGAAGGAAAGGAGAAATTCTAAGCCCTAGGGGAATATAATAAATGGAAAATTCTTGGCTTCGGTGGTATTGGAAGAGGTATTTATATTTATATAAATAAATGGTATTTATATAATCTTCATATAAATGAAGATTACTTGCATATATAAAATGTAATACATATATCACTTATCAGTGGAAGGAAATTAAGCTATTATCTATATTGAAGACATAAGCTAAGTTTTGAGTTTATTTTCCAATATTTATTTTAGTTTATTTTTAAGTTTTCATGTTTTTTTGTTTTTTTGTTTTTTTTTTGAGACGGAGTCTCGCTCTATTGCCAGGCTGGAATGAAATGGCGCAATCTTGGCTCGCTGCAACCTCTGACTCCCTGATTCAAGTGATTCTCCTGCCTCAGCCTCCTGAGCAGCTGGGATTACAGGCACATGCCACCATGACCAGCTAATTTCTATATTTTTAGTAGAGATGGAGTTTCGCCATGTTGGCCAGGATGGTCTCGATCTCCTGACCCTGTGATCTGCCCGCCTTGCCCTCCCAAAGTGCTGGGATTATAGGCGTGAGTCACCGTGCCCGGCCTATTTTTAAGTTTTTGTAGACAGGGGTCTTGCTATGTTGCCCAGGCTGGTCTCCAGCTCCTCGCTTCAAGCAATCGTCCCATTTCAGCCTTCCAAAGCATTGGGATTACAAGCACGAGCCACTGTGTCTGGCCACCAGTATTTGTAATCAATTGCCTTTTGCTTGTATTTTTAAGGGGCATAATTTAGGAGTGGAGAAAAATGTTCTTCGTGTGCTTAAAACCAACTTTTATAAACATTGATCAAGCACTTGTAATTTTGACTTCATTGAGTTCTTTTTATGTTGACTTCTCAAGCTATAACAGTGAAAAATTGGAAGTTATTTCAAAAGATGGCATACTATATATGTTCTTCAAAATTTTCAGAGTACTTAATATATACAAATAATTCTTACAAATGATTAGTGACAGGCTTAAAGTTGGTGAATTGAACCCATGTATAATTTATTTTTACCTCCTCCCCAAACTCCAATCAAATGCAATGAATTAAAGGTTTATGAACTCACAAGGACAAAAATGAAGAGCAGAGAAGAAACAGCATCTAAATGTGGTAATTCAGAACATTTAGAAAGTTGAATGGTTAACTAACCTAGCAGAATGATTCTAAGCTTTATCAGCTTGGAAATCTGAGAACCAAACTGGGTTATAATGGAGAATCCATGAAAGGCTCAGAAATTGATGTCACAAGCTACTGGAAGTGAGGATGAAAGTGAGGCTAAAATCAAAGATTGGTTAAAGTCTGTTTTAAGAAGGAATTGGAACACACAAGATCGCCTTCCCTACTCTGTTCACCTGGACAGCTCTCTCTCCTGCACCCTAGCAGGAGACTGGGGAGAGTCTCTAGACTGGCAAACATGAGGCAGAGATGGGGTATATGTGTTGGGGAACTAAGTGACAGTAAGCATATTTGCATATTGACATCTGTGCCCTGTACCTGACTTCCTGACTCCCTGGCAGCTGGACTTACACTGTCTAGGCAAGAGATGGGAAAAAGCCCTGTTTAGGAAATCTTGTCTCCCCAAAGAAATGGTGCTACCAGATCACTCAAAGTATAGCTCTCACTCAACAACCCCATCATTCACCCAAAGTTCCAGTGCCCTTCCTACAGAAGCAAAGCCAAGGATCTCACCAAACACTGAAGGAAACCTCTATGTATGGAATATAAAGATGAAACCAGGTCCAAAAAAATAAGTTCAAAACAAACAGATTAGCCAAGACCAGTAAAAACTTTAAAAGCAAACCCGAAACCTGTCATTATCCTCGGGGATATTGTATATTGAATTTTGAAACAAAAGTTGGATAATACATAAAAGAGCTTTTGGGAATGCAATTTTAGATACCTATTTTCGGAGTCGTAACACCCGAATGCTAGGATTCCGAAGGAAAATGGAAGGAAACAAATAATCAAAAATGAATCAAGGAAATACTCCAAAGCCAAAAATAATATGTTTTCTGAGAGGGCTTATGGAGCATCCAGCATAGTCTGTAAACATCTGGACCTGGGCACACTGTCATGAAGTTTTGAGACAGTGGGAGCAAATAACTGGTTCTGCAGATTTCCAGAGAGCTGGGGTGGTAGGGTGGAGTGGTGGGAGTGGGGCTTTGTATAAACAACCAGGAGTCATAATGGCACCAGATTTCTTAGTAGCAGTATTGGAAACCCACAAGAACATGGAGCATTTTGCCTTTGCAATTCTGAGGGACAGTTATTTCCAACTTAAAATTCTCTATAAACTCAAATGGTAGTAGAAAGACACTTTTAGGTATGTAAGGCCTTCTCATTTTGGAAACTACTGGAGGATGTGTGCTCCCACTGCAATAAGGTCATAAATCAAAAAAGTAGAGAGTGTAGGATCCAGGAATCTGAGGGTCCAGCATGAGAGGGAGGATCCCCGATATGATGAAGAGCGCCAGAGATGACAGGCCTGAAGACAAAAAGTCTAGAGTGCAGCAGGTTGGAAGGCTCAAAGAGTGCTTTCAAGACAATAAAATTGATAGAATTACATAATATTTTTAGTTGAATGTATTTAGAACAAAAGTTAGGGGTTGAATTATAATTAACATAGAACACCCAGCAAAGGAATTAACTGTGTACCAAACAAATGTGCAGGAAAGAAAAACTAATCATAATAAATAGTTCTGTTTATCTGTATTCTATAGTTATAACAATGAAAAATGCTAGGTTTTTTGGGGGGGTGAGGTCGGGGGAAGGAGTGTTGCCTCAGTTTGTTGCCCAGGCTGGAGGCATGCCGGCTAATTTTTTTTTTTTTTTTAATGTATTAGAGACCTGGTTTCACCATGTTGGTCAGGCCTGTTTTGAACTCCTGACCTCAAGTGATCTGCCCACCTCAGCCTCCCAAAATGCTGGGATTACAGGCGTGAGCCACCATACCCGGCTGAAAAATGCTGAATTTCTAATGAAAATAACGATAAAGCCATTGGAATGGTACAGAGTTTGTGAAGTGTGTAGGGGGGGGAGATAGAGGGAAGAAATGTGTGTGAAAGCTAAAAATCTTAGAGACCTAGAGGTAAATAGTGAAAGTCAGCTGAAAACTTTATTGCCACTGCATAAAAGCAAATAGAGAATGAGGCCAGGGTGACAAACTGCTTTTTTTTCCACAGCAGGAGTTGTAGAATTAGTTGGCACTTTGTGCTTTACTTTTCAGTTATATAAAGGGGCTATTTTTTAGTTTGAATTTAAAAATAATACAAGTATACATAACGATATGGATTAATTTCACAATCATAAAGTTGAGAGAAGCCAGACATGAAAGAGATTCAATTTATAAAATGTACAGAAACAGAAAATAGTAGCTACTGGTGTGTGTGTGTGTGTCCGTGTTGGGTGGGAGGAGGGGGAGGGGAGATGTCTGGTGACTAGAAGATCAGGGTGCTGGTTATTGGGTGTTCACTTTGTGAAAATTCATCAAACTGGACATTTATGACCTATGCATTCTGTTTATGTAGATTAATAAAAGATTCCCCCCAAATGATACAGATACTACACTTTCACATTACCGTGTCAGTATTCACTGAGATGTGTATAACTACATGTATTTGACTCTACAGAAAAATAATATGCAGAAATGTTTATTTACTTGGTACTTTTTAAATTTTCTAGAACAGACTGACAGTGACGCGCATATTTGATTGTGAGGACAGTTTTTGTCATAGTGTCTGGTTATCGTGTAGTATTAAACTACTGAAGTAGGGGCCAGCAAACTGCAGAGCAAACCAGATCCTGTGCATGGCCTGTTTATGTCTGATTTTGAACTAAGAATACTTTTTACCTTAAGTGTTGTTTTGGAAAAAAAAAAAGAAAATGTGAAAGAAACTACATGTAGCCTACAAAACTTAAAATATTTACTATCTGGCCCTTGTACAAGAATACCCAAAAAATAATGCCTGTTATCCTAGGAGAAAGAAACCATGAAAATTCTAACTGGAGGTCACTCAAGTTTTGTTGTTTTGTTTTTTTGTGTGTCTTTAAATTCACCACCTGAATATAGCTAAAGTAATTTTTATTTATTTATTTATTTGAGATGTAGTCTTGCTCTGTTGCCCAGTCTGGAGTGCAGTGGCGCGATATCAGCTCACTGCAGCCTCCACCTCCCGGGTTCAAGCGGTTCTCCTGCATCAGCCTTCCCAGTAGCTGGGATTACAGGCACGCGCCACCACGCCCAGCTAATTTTTTGTATTTTTTTAGTAGAGACGAGGTTTCATCGTGTTAGCCAGCATGGTCTCAATCTCCTGACCTTGTGATCCACCTGCCTTGGCCTTCCAAAATGCTGGGATTACAGGTGTGAGCCACCGCGCCCAGCCCCCAGTAATATTTTTTAAAATTGTAATTTGATGAAGCAGACTATGAATGAGGAGTTTCTCAGACACTGAAGTTTGATTTGTTCCTGTCTGTTGCAGGTTGTAGGTGGCCTAGATATCCACAAAAAGATGGTGGTAGATGTGTGACTCTTATCAGAGAGTACCACCCAACACTTTTGCTTTCTTCTCCATCTCTGAAGATCTGCTCAAGACGTCCAGCAATGCTCTCTGTGTATTTAAATGGAAGTATTTTTCTCTGTGAAGCCACATTTTCCAACATGAGCCTCATGAAGCCAACTAAGTGTTATTGAACTGTAATTCTCTCAATAACTCAGTGTAGCACTTTAAAGTCTGAAGGACAGCAGCATGAAAAGAGCATATCAATGTGGTGGAGAAAGGGAAGGGGTTGGCTTTTTAATTTATTTTTCTTCATCTTTTATAACAAGAAAGTATCTATATATACATATGTAAATATTTATATATAGATATATGTAGCTTTCTATATATGTAGTAGGTTGGCTTTAATTTAATATACTTGATTCAGAAACAAAACAATAGAGTACAAAAGTGCCAAGCAGAACATAAAACATCCTTACTTTTATTTCACACAGTTTTATATATAGATAGAAGACTGTACAATTTGAGCCGGGTGTTAGGCCAGCTATTTTCCTTTTCCTGTGCTTTCTCCTCTGAGAGATTGACAAAGCATTTGTTAACGTCCTATTATTTACCTTAATTACATTTTTGTAACAAAGGAGTCTGTAACTTTATTTATACTTACGAATATATTTCCAGGGACTACTACTCATTGCTGAGCAGCTTTTAATACACCTCTGCTTGAGGAGAAAGTCTAGTTCATTGCTACTGCCAAGAGCTAGTTCTTGTGTTCATATAGTAACTGCACAGTGCTTATGGCTGCTTCATTGTTACTTTGTAACTAGGAGCCATTGCATTTATTAAATGTCCCTCAGTAATGTAAGTGCTAGTTGTGATTTTATACATAAAGGCCAGAAGCTGTCTGAGGCAATCATGACTAATATTGTATGTATCACTTACTGAAGAATACCTGAAGTGATCATGTAACTACTTAGGATATCCATTTGTTTGATTACATGGGTAAATAATTTGTCATTAAACTTGTGTTTGAATCATGAATTTCCCTTCTGTGTTTCAAAAGACTTGCAGCTAATCTAAAAAACTGGTGATATTTAATATGCATGTATGTATCTAAACACCCACATATATTTGTGGTTTAAGTGTGAGAAATCTTGCTAACGTATATGCCACAGAAGAGCAAAATTTTATCCAAATTTATACGTCTTAAATTTCTTTACCACGAGGGATAGAGCATGCATAATGTTTTTTTCCCCTTGATTTGCTTATATAATTGGTAATGGATGATAACTTAATAAATTTGTGTGATATAAAAGTAGTGTATCATGTTCTACCATTTGATCTTATCCCTTCCCATTTCTGCAAAGGTACTATTGGCTGGAAGAAAAACATTTTGGTTAGCTTTGTATGACAGTAGTCTTTCCCTTTATAGTTTTTCTATAAAAACTGGTTTTAAAATCAGTAGAAAAGGGCAGGTTGAATCAAGGTGAATGAATCTGAAATTGAGCACACCTGCCTGTCATCGCTGTTCCTTCAACTGAGTGCTGCACATCATGGGCTCTGTCTGTGAGAGAAAAATCCCGGTGCTTGGTGTCCTTGCATGACATGGAGTTTTGCATGTAGATCAATTTAAAATGTACCTCTTGTTTACATAATTTGCATAATTTTGAAAGATAATGTTGCCAAACTTTGGAAATGTTAATGTTCAGACTGAAAATCTCCACTACATGTAACTTTCTTCCTCTGGATCAGTGGCATGGCTTATAATCCCAGCCAGTGGTTTGAACTGTTCCAGTGTCAACTGCCATGTGCTCTGCTTCAGGGGGGAACTAGTCTTTTGTGAATTTTTTGTACATAAGTATTTGTTACAAATATTTTAGCAAATGCTTTCTATTTCTCTTGCTTGTGCATATCTTGGCTGGCGTTACAGAAAAATAGTGCAAACATTATTTCCTTACCGGGGAATGAGGGTTTTTTCTTTTTTTTTTCTTTTCTTTTTTTTTTTTTAGTTTGTGTGTGGGGGTGGGTAGGGGAGGGGGTGGTTTATGTTGAATGTTTAGTTTTTCTTCTGCATGATACGTCATGTTGTGGGATCTTTAGAAAACTTCATACTGTATGAATAAGAAAATAAAATATTTGAAACTTGCTTGAATGTATTCAGTGGTCTTTAATGGCTTTCCATAGCTATGAGAATTTTTTTTCTTCCCAGTCTTTTAAATTATTAGAAAGAGTCTGGTAAAGTGACATTTAATCTCTATAAAAACCTACAAATTCCTGTAGTACTCTCCCATCCCCCCCATGACTTCCCTTACTACCCTTCTCTCTGCTCCAGCCATGTTAGCCTCCTGTGGTACCTGGAGTCTTGGGTTTGCATCTTGTAGGGCCTTGCGCTATCTGTCCCTTTCTGCCCCTTTCCCCTCCCCATCTCATAGCTAATGCCTTCAGGTGTTTGTTCAGTTATAGCCTAGCTCAAAAGGAATTGTCCTGGCTACCCTATTTAAAAATACAGATATACCTAGCTCTCCTTTCCTCTATGTTTTTCCTCCTTCAGTGGCATTTACCCTTTTCTGACACAGTTTACTTATGTATTTTGTATTCCCTGACTACTGAATAAAATGAATGAAAGCTCCACAAGGGTAGTGATTTGTCTCTTGTTCACTGATAGCCCCAGCCCAGTTGTCCGGAGCATTACCTAGCTCTTAGTGTTTACCCAATAAATAATAAATTAATGTGATATTGTTTATGCAGGTTGTGATTTTATAATAAGTGCTATTCAGTGTTTTGTCACTGTGTAAAAGGTAAAATTGGTATTTCTTGAGACTTCATTTATTTGGTAACTGCTTTCATTTAGTCATTATTTCATTTATTTACAGCCCCTACATGTCCATCACTGTAATAGGCACTTGAGATGCTCCCGCAAATGACATCCCTGGCCCAGAGAAGTTGGGGATATTTTATATCCAGAATACCTGTATCGCCAGATGTGCACTAGTTACAATGGGTTATGTGACTTGTTAAAACATCCCAGGAATAAAGGTTAAGTCTAAGCAAGTAGATGAATTTAAGCCCCAAGCCCCCCGCCCCGCTCCCTTTTGTTTTTTGTTTTTTTGTTTTTGAGACAGGATCTTTTGTTGTTCATCTGGGCTGGAGTGCAGTGGCATGATTAAGGCTTACTGCAGTCTGTCTCCTGAGGTCAAGCAGTCGCCCACTTCAGCCTCCAGAGTAGCTGGAACCACAGATGCATGCCAGTGCCTGGCTGTTTTTGTTTTGTTTTGTTAAGACAGGGTGTTGTCATGTTGCCAGGCTGGTCTCAAACTGGGCTCAAGGAGTCCTCTCACGTTGGCCTCCTAGTGTTGGGATTACAGGCTTAAGCCACCGCACCCAGCCCTTTTTTTAACCTACTTCTAACAGTCTTAAAAGTAGACAAGATGAATATCCAAGGAGCATGAGCTTTCATACATACCATCCTAGTTCTAGGTGGCATGAGAGTTGGAGCCCAAATCTTCTGGAGCAAGTGACTGGGAGGAAACCCCATGGGTCTCCCTTGTCAGCCACGAATACCTAAGAAAATGCTATTCTCTCAGGCCCATCCCCCAGGCAATGTATCAATGAATACATATGTAAAGTGTATGTCAGGAAATCGTACCAGATACTGAGTATCCAAAATCGTAAGTAGCCTTAGGGTGGCAGGCAGACACAATAATTACAACATAGAGGGACAAGTGCCATAGAAACAGGTAAGGTTGGAAGTACTAGATTTAGTGTCTTGGCCTTAGAGAAGGGTTTAATGAAATTATTTGATCCAGGTTAAGAACCTGGAAGCCAGTATGATGGTCAAATTTATTACCTCTATTCCGTCTTCATACTTTCCCATCCGAAGAATTATTAGTTGGGTTCCCCCTAACATTTTCTCTCCCTTTTCAAAAGCCCCAAGTAGTAGTACTACTACTTTTGGGGAACAGGAGATACGAACACTTAACTAAGTAGGGGGGTCCAAAGCAGTCCTTAAACCGAAGTTCAGCATTCCAAATTTTAGCAGCTGCTAGGGAAATATATTTGCTCTCTTGTATTACTGACAGTTGTAATTACACAGGAAATCTTCAAAAGGAAGTAATTTGGATAATACCAAAACATTATTTCCCTTTAATACAGATAACCCATATTTTCCCAGTTGAAATAATGCTTTTAACTTCCTGCCTGCTCCGTTCCTTCAAAGTCGATTCAAAACATTTATGGTCACCTAGCAATGGTTCCATTCAGTCCAAGTGCTTGGAAAACCTGATTACAGGCATGGACCCATTCCCCAGGAAAGTACCTCTGGAAACCTGTACAGACTCCAGAATTTAAAAAGTCCCAAATCTCTTTTTCAAAAAGGTATGAGTAAAAGGATCTGATACCATTGTACACATCCTTGCTCCATGCTGCTATTGCCAGAGGATAAAAAAATAATTTGAGGTGGGACATACTCAGCAATGTCCAGTTGGATACCCAGTTGAGTATTTTGCAAAAAAAAGCATTAATGAATGAATGACATTTTAAAAAACATTTAAGTATATCCAATCCCACGTACTGTACAAACTAGCTTAGAACAGTGGCATATGTAACTGATATAAAGGAAATAAGCGTAACAATTTTTCTTTTAGTTCCTACATGAACTTTCTAATACTCCCATCACTGAAGTTTACATGTTTTCATCAAGGGTTTTAGAGATACACAAAAGAAGTATCAAAGTCACATTTAATAAAGTTCCTTCCAGTTTATAATGTATAATCATACTATTTAAACATGCAGAAATGAGCTAATCTGAATTTATAGAGTATAGTTTTTTGGGTGGGAAAAAACATTTCACCTTTACTAGAGGAAACAGACTTTATGATGGTTCTATTTTTCAACTTTAGAATTATTCATTCAGTAGAAGCTGTACTTCAAGTACCCAACCATTCTGTTTTTCACTTTCAATGTAACCTTCAAAAATTATGTGAGACATTCAACATACTTTATTATAAAATAGGCTCTGTGTTAGACGATTTTGCCCAAGTGTAGGCTAATGTAGTGTTCGGAGCACTTTTAAGGTAGGCTAAGCTGTGATGTTCGACGTTTGGTATTTTCAACTCACAATGGGCTTATCTGGGCATAAGCCCATCGTAAGTTGAGAAGCATCTGTATACCGAACACTGGTTATGTATACTTTCATTAAATACTCATTTGAAAAATAAAACTTTCTTCACATCAACCCTGTGATGTAGGTCTTTAATTTTTAAAACTGCAAAACAGGTTCCAAGATGAGCTCTTACTGATGTATACGGTGTAGTACAGTATAGCCAAAACCACTGCTTATGACCTCTCAAATATTCACACATCAAGGCCAGGCACAGTGGCTTATGCCTGTAATCCCAGCACTTTGGGAGGCCGAGGTGGATGGATCATTTGAGGTCAGGAGTTCGAGACCAGCCTGGTCAACATGGTGAAACCCCATCTCTACAAAAAAATTCAACAGCTGGGTGTAGTAGCACGTGCCTGTAGAGTGCCAGCATGCCAACCTGAGTGACCAAAACCGAAGGGTTATCATTCAGAGAGGTTTTTCTGAGATAATCTATTAAATTACAATTATAAAGAAGAAATGTTTATAAATTTTTATGAAGTTATAAATTTATAAATATAAAAGTATAAATTCATATAGAACTGTTTAAACTTATTCATATAGAGCTGTTTTAACTTCTTGTTTAAAGAAGTTTCCCTCTGAGAGGATTACAGACTATGCAATCTGCTACATGTGATTTCAGATAAACAATAAATTATACCTAATGTGTAAGTATAATAGAATCAATTTTTGATATTTAAATTATTCTAAAACCTGTTGAGTGTGAATACTCTTAAATCTTTCTTTTCTGTTTATGCTTCTGGCTGAGAATGGAAGAAGGGACAGAGGCTTCAAATGACTGAAATTCTTCAGATGGTTTCTTGTGACCGACCCCTTATAAAGTATTTTTCTCCAGAGTCCAAAGGCAAGATAAAAAGTCTCTGACTTGAAATCAGAATCGATCTGCTGATCTGCTAGCCACAGCTCGAATATTGCCATAAACCTTGGAAGGAGGATTTCCTGCAAAGGGGGAAAAAAGTATTTACACAAATAGACTCACACTTATAGAGCCTACAGTCGCCCCTCAGTGTCTAAGGAAGACTGGTGTCAGGACTTCCACAGACACCATAATCCTTGAATGCTCAAGTCTCTTATATAAAAAATATGCACATTAACTACACACATCCTCCCATATACTTTGAATCATCTCTAGATTATTTATAATACCTAATACAATGTAAATGCTATGTAAATAGTTAATACTGTATTGTGTTTTAAAATTTGTATTATTTTTAATTTGCCGTGATTTTTATATGTATTTTTCTGAGTATCTGATCTGCCATTGGTTCAATCCACAGATGTGGACCTTGCAGATACAGAGGGCAGACTGTAACATGAAAAAGGGTCTAGAACCCTAGAAAGAACAGAGACATTTTCTTGAAATTACCAAAAAAAAAAAAAAACCTTACAGGAAATAATACCCAAATATTCTCCAAAAAATATTTTAAACTTCTAAGAGCGAAAGGCACTGTGTTGTTAAAATATTTCAAAAAGAAGCCAATCACAGGCCTGGGAACCAGAGAATCCCAATTTTCTGAGCAAGCCGCTAAGATCCTGTAACTCTTATCAGAAGGTAACTGACTGTGCTGCAGGATCAAGAAAATGGGTTAAGTGGATCAATTAAATTAACTGAAGCTGTTCAGCAGCTCCTCCTTGGTTGAACCTAAAATGTGATGTTCCCTGCTATTCTGGAATGGTTTTTCTCTGCACCTTATCAGGAAGGCAGCAAAGATTTAAGCAATATTACCCAATAAACACTTTCTCTTCTCTTGCAGACAAATGGAATCTAAGCAAAAATATTTCTACTTCTGGCTGGGTGCGGTGGCTCACACCTGTAATCCCAGCACTCTGGGAGGCTGAGGTGGGCGGATCACAAGGTCAGGAGTCCCACACCAGCCTGGCCAATATAGTGAAACCCCGTCTCTACTAAAAATACAAGAATTAGCCGGGCGTGGTGGCATGCACCTTTAGTCTCAGCTACTCAGGAGTCTGAGGCAGGAGAATCGCTTGAACTTGGGAGGCAGAGGTTGCAGTGAGCCAAGATCATGCCACTGCACTCCAACCTAGGCAACACAGTGAGACTCAGGCTCAAAAAAAAAAAAAAAAAAAAAAAATTCTACTTCCTTCTCTAGGCCCACCTTTGCCAACTCCCAAGGGTTTCTACTTGCTATCTTTAATATTACCCCAAATTGCTTTGCAAATGTAGTTTTGACTTCCGCAATTAACTCCCTATCCCTCCCAGAGAAAACACCAAAGAAAGAAACTGCTATTACCCAAGATTAGGTTGCAAATGGCAGTTCTTGCCATCTTGATGTTTTGGAAGGAGCCAAGGATATGAACTTTCCTGAAAGAAATAAAATGAGACAAATTAGTGGCTGGGATGCAATGACTCACACCTGTAATCCCAGCACTTTGGGAGGCCAAGGCAGGTAGATGGTTTGTGGCCAGGAGTTTGAGACAAGCCTGGACAGCATAATGAGACCCCCATCTCTACAAAAAAATTCAACAGCTGGGTGTAGTAGCACGTGCCTGTAGAGTGCCAGCATGCCAACCTGAGTGACCAAAACCCTCTCTAAAAAAAAAAAAAAAAAAAAAAAAAAAAGACATTGTAAACAAAAAAGCACTTCCTTACCTAAGTCCTGTACTCCAAAAATGCTGGAAAATCATATTTGAGTCAGATTCTTTAACGAGGGCAGTGGTTATGGCTGCACAACTCCACAAATATACTAAAAACCACTTTTTAAAAGGGTGAATTTTATGATATATAAATTGTATACCAATAAAAAATTATTAGAAAAGACAGAATTTTTTGAAAAAGTAAAGTTTGTGAAGATTATTCGTTAATGATGGCTCCCATCCCATGAATGCTTTATGTGCCAGGGCTTTGTATACATGCCCTCATTTAATCCTCACATGACCTTCCTGTTTTACAGATGAGGAAAGAAGTTTATAAGAAATCAAAAAGCCTGCCCAAGACGACACACTGGCTGAGCTGGTTACTGAAAACCCATAAATGCAACACTGTACTCAATGTCAACATAATTGGTTTTCAACTGCAAAGTTTTCTAAAGATTATCTAAATTTCTTCAGCGCTCTGAGGATCATTTAGACCCTTTTAATGGGCATTCTTTACCGAATGACAAATTTGCCTTTTTGAGTCCATCTTCCAAACTGTTTTCACTGTGCCCTGTACAACAGTTATCAGCTAAAGCTTCTGTATCTTCAACCCCTGTTAATATTCCCTTCACCTTCTGGCTTTAACTAAGGCCAGATCTCAAATGGTTGCGTTTTTCCTCCACAAACCAGGTACCTCTGGGGCCTGGGGAGGAGCAGGTGCCTTCATGCCACATCCAGACCACATGCTCTCCCTCCTACCAACCTGAAAACTCTTTGGCTTTGGATCCGCTCTCAGGCCACATCACCCCCCACCCTGCCTGGCTGGGGTCCTCAGCTGCCCCTGCAGATCACCTGTGAAGACGTCAGCTCCTGGCTTGCTGTCTTTCTCTTGCTATTCCCATCTCCATGCTCAATCATGTCAATACCCACGAAGATGATAATCCCAACATGCCAGCCTCTGAGGTCCTTGATACACTCTTTATGCCAACACGGGGTACTGTCCACCCTACTCCAGCCTCTTACATCCATGGTCACACCCTGGACTTAGTCATTACCAAAAACTGCAACCCCCTATAATTTCGATTTCAAACATCCAACTCTCCCTCCACCACTTTCTGTCATTCCAGCTCCTATCAACACAAATAATCCTTCACTCCCATCCCAGGACCTCCCATCTATGGATCCTACCCACCTTCACTGCCCCTCGCCCCCTCATATCCCACCTCCTTCCTCTGCTCACAATCATCCAATGACTTTCTATTCACTCAGAGTAAAAGCCAAAGTCCTTATGAGGACCTCAAGGCCCTATTATTTTTGACCTCATCTATCACTCTCCACTCTCTCCCTTTCGTCCTTGGCCAAGCCTCCTCGCTCACTGCCAGATGTGCCCTCGACTTAAGATCTTTGTGCTTTCCCCTTCCTCTGTAATGCTCTTTCTCCAGACACCTGCAGATGAACAAAACAAACATTTACAAATGCTCCTCCCCAAACTCCACTAAAATGACAATAAAGATATAAGCCCAAAAGGAAGAAGAGAGTGGTAACAGTAGCAAAGTCCAGAAAGGTGTAAAGCAGATGGAGGAGACGGAATTGACTGTGCAGACCCAAGTCAACTGCTGCCTGAATCAGCAGCGGGAATATCAAGAAGCAGAACTCCGGGAAAGAGACTCCAAGAGGCAGGGGACAGGGAACCCAGGATGATGGCTGTGCAGCCAGGATGCAGGCAGAGAGCAGGGGGGCGTTTGGGGAATAGACCTCTCCAGGAGAGATTTCTCAAATATTAGATGCATTCAAATAAATCAAGAGGAGATACAACGTGTAGCTTCTTACTGAATTAGTAGGATGAAAGAGAAGAAAGGAGATAGACACAAAAGAGTTACTTCCTCAAGTGAAAACAATGCTGCAAAAGAAAGATAAGGCAGTCACAGTATTTCACTTGGTTCTTCACCTGGCTCAGCTATAAGTACACTGAGCACTGATTTCTGTTTTCAGGTAATACTGAACATTAATCTAACAAAAACCACAAGGGGACCATCAAGAGGACAAAGAAGAATAAATCGGAGTGTCAGAAAGGCTGAGTGTATGTGGTGGAAGTAAGGGAGTGAAAGACAGCTAAACCTTCATCTTTGATGGTAGAATGTCAATAGTGAATCTGAAAAATAAAACTGTATATGAACTGTATGAACAAAATATCTGGAAATACATAGGTAAATAATTTTTTAAGATAAGCTAAAAGAGTTGAAATTGGTTCCCCTGAAAAGGGTGAAATGGAGGTAGGCAGCAGACATTTTTGTTTTTTTTCTTTTTTGAGACAGAGTCTCACTCTGTCGCCCAGGCTGGAGTGCAGTGGAGCGATCTCAGCTCACTGCAAGCTCTGCCTCCCAGGTTCATGCCATCCTCCTGCCTCAGTCTCCCGAGCAGCTGGGACTACAGGCTCCCGCTACCACACCTGCCTAATTCTTTGTACTTTTAGTAAAGACGGGGTTTCACCGTGTTAGCCAGGACGGTCTCGATCTCCTGACCTCGTGATCCGCCTGCCTCGGCCTCCCAAAGTGCTGGGATTACAGGCGTGAGCCACGGCGCCCGGCCAATTTTTGGCTTTTTAAAACTATGTGTATGTTTAACTTTGATTAAAATTATTTAAAACAGAGCATGACAGATGAGGAAATAAAGACGAAAAGAACAGATAAAGTGGGAGTAGTTTTGCTGCAGAAAGAACCAAAGTAATGGGGCAACAGTTGGAAAGGAATGGAGGCTTCAAGACACAGAGGCACCATCACTTCCCATCTGCTATATTAAATATACCTGGAACCAATTGTTTTTAGTTTTCTATCTGGCTCGCATTATACTGTATTTTATCAGGTTATTAGCAACTCATCAAAAATAACTTTTACAGGTACATAACAGCCCATCTTACAGCTTTATTATAATTAATATAAACTTTTAAATGTGGATTTCCAACTAGCCTGTCTATAGCAAAAGCAAGAGATAGTACATCTCTTAATTTCAAGTAGTCTGTAATTTAGTTTGTAAGAAAACACAAAAGACATAAGTAATTCAGTAGCGACATTATCATAACCACCACAAACTGAAAACAACCCAAATGTCCATCTACTGTGACTGGACAAACAAAATATAGTACAGCTGACTTTTGAATAATAGATTTGAACTGCACGGGTCGTTACACACAAACTTTTTTCAACACATATATTGGAAGATATTTTAGAGACTTGAAAAAAACCCAGAGAGGAGCTGAGTACTGTAGAAATGTAAAAAAAAAAAAAAAAAAATTAGAAAAAGCTATGTCATGAATGCATAAATTATATGTAGATACTAGTCTATCTTATTTACTACCATAAAAAAAAGTTAAAATCAATCAAAACTTACACACACAAACACAAGCCATGTATGGTGCCATTTGTAGTCAACAGAAACGGAAACAAATGCAAAGATGCAGTATTAAATCGTAACTCCATAAAATTATCTGTAGTGCATACTGTACGACAATTTCACAGCTTCCACCTACTGCTCTTGTGGTGAGCTCAGGTGTTGCAAGTATCCACTTAGAATGCCATGTGATGCTGATCATCTCCCATGAGCAGTTTTGACTCTCCAATAAATTGTCTCTCACAGTAGAAAGTGATCTCTCACGGTTCTTGCCTATTTTTAAACTTAGTGCATACTGCAAGCTTTGAGACCATGTGACCTACACAACGTGGGCCCCACACAAAGTGCCACTCGTGATGTTGGGAGTGCTCCAAAGAAGCACAGAAAAGTCATGACACCTCAAGAAAAAGCTGAACTGGCCAAGTGCGATGGCTCACGCCTGTAATCCCAGCACTTTGGGAGGCTGAGGCGGGTGGATCATGAGGTCAGGAGATTGAGACCATCCTGGCTAACACAGCGAAACCCCGTCTCTACTAAAAATACAAAAAATTTAGCCAGGCATGATGGCACACGCCTATAGACGCAGCTACTTGGGAGGCTGAGGCAGGAGAATCCATTGAACCCAGGAGGCAGAGGTTGCAGTGAGCCGATATTGCACCATTGCACTCCAGCCTTGGCGAGAGAGGGAGATTCCATCTCAAAAAAAAAAAAAAAAAAAAAAGAAAAGCTGAATTGCTTCACATGTACTGTTGACTGAGGCCTGTAGCTGCAGCTGCCCGCCACTTCAAGATAAATGACTATACCATAGGACCCATTGTAAAAAAAGAAAAAATTCATGGAGGTGTCACTGCAGCTACAACAGCAGATGTGACAACACCTGCAGTTTTGCCAAATACCCCTTTATCTTCCCCTAGGCCCCCAGGCAAGACAGAACAGACTATGGCAATAAGACACCAAATTGTAAACAAGACCTAAGACCACCCGGGCAAGGGTTGTCACACACCCTACACTTAAAGAGTAAATGACTGTCTTCTTTTGAGAAATGTCTGTTCATATCCTTTGCCCACTTTTTGATGGGGTTGTTTGTTTTTTTCTTGTAAATTTGTTTGAGTTCTTTGTAGGTTC
>NW_012102909.1:593816-596887 GCF_000951045.1 Mandrillus leucophaeus | reverse complement strand
AAAAAAAAAAAAGAGTAAATGACATTCTAACTGCCACAGGATATTTTTTTCTCTAGCAGCTTAACAAGCACTGGCCTTATGATAAACAATATTAAAACAACTACAGCTTACCAATAGTTAGATACAGATTGACCCCAGCTTCCCTCTTCCCACACTCTGTTCCACAAACCGTAACTACAGCTTTGATTGGACAAGAGACTGATCCCAGTAACATTCTCCTGATAAGAGATCACTGACCATGGACTGGTTCTACCAGCTTCCAAAGGCAGTGCATTCAGTCTTCACCTCCTTGTCCCTACTTCATCTTGTAATGTACAGGACCTAACTGTCACATATTTTAAATGTTAAGTCTCCCCCACAAAGCAACCAGGCGTCGTATGTTACATTTATTCAGTATACAAGCATTAGGACCCCTCTTATATCATAGCTCCTCCTATAACCTGTTAAATAAGTATACTGGCCAACCCATTCAGCATAAATTCCTGTCTCATTCTTTCCTCCTTCAAAGTGCCTGCTTTTGGTCTCTGCTGAAGGGTATACTTCCCAGCCTGTCAGAATGGCCACCCTGCAGAATGCAACCCTTTATAAGAAATAAAGTTTCCTCTCCAAATTTATAGATCTTGTGATTCTTTTGTTGACAATCTCAAATTGGAAATGCAGCTTTTATGTGGGTGCAGGATTGTTCTAAGAAAGACATCTCTACAGACTCTAATATGATGGAGAAAAAATTAAGTCATTATATGACAACTTACAGCAAAAGGAAAGTGAAGGATCTAAAGCTGGAGAACTTAATGCCAGCAAAGGATGGTCTGATAATGTTAGAAAGAGGTGGCTTTAAAAATGTCAGGATAACAGGAGAAGCAGCTTCTGCTCACCAAAGGGCAGCAGACAAGTTCCCAGACGCCATTAAGAAAATCATTAAGGAGAAATAATATCTGCCTGAACAGGTTTTTTGTGCAGATGAAAAATGTCCTGTTCTGGAAAAAAATGTCACAAAGGGCAATTATTAGTAAAGAAGAGAAGCAAACACCAGGATTTAAGGCAGGAAGGGCTAGGCTAACTTTACTGTTTTGTGCAAATGCAGTCAGGTTTATGATCAGGACTGCTCTTATATATAAAGCTGCTAACCCTGATCCTTGAAGGGAAAAGGTAACGCCAGAGGCCTGTCGTCTGGATGGCTTGCACAAGGAGAGCTCTTTTCTGGATTGATTCCATCAATGCCTTGTCCCTGAAGTCAGGAAGTATCTTGCCAGTAAGGAATGCCTTTTAAAGTTCTTTTGCTATTGAACAATGTCCCAGCCACCCAGAACCCCATAAGTTCAACACTGAAAGGCAACAACGTGGTCTCCTTGCACCTAAACACGCTCTAATTCAGCCTCCAGAACAGGTAGTCATAAAGATCTTTAAGGTTCATCACATACAGTGCTCTATGGAAAACAGTGTCAATGCTATGGAAGAGAACTCGATGGAAAGAACATCATAGTCTGGAAGTACTATAACCACTGAAGACGCTGTCACTATTATGGAAAGAGCTGTGAAAGCCTCACGCTTGCAACTATAAATTCCTGCTGGAGAAAACCATGTCCAGAGGTTTTGCGTAACAGTACAGGATCTACGACACAGCCAAACAAGAAATCACGAAAGAGACTGCGGATATGGCCAGAAATGAGGGGTGAAGGGTTTCAAGATACAGATCTCGGAGAAACCAAGAGCTAACAGACACTATGCCAGAGGAATTAACAGAAGACGACCTGATGGAGGTGAGTGCTTCTGAAGCAGTGTTGGGTGATAAGGAAAGATGATGTAGAAGCAGCAGTGTCAGAAAACAAAGTGACATTAGGCAATTTGGCAGAAGGTTTCTGATTATTCAAGATGCTTTTGACATCTTTTATGACACAGACCCTTTTATGATGTGGGCACCAAAACTAAACAAACTGTGGAGGAAGACTGGTACCCTACAGAAACATTTTTAGAGAAGGAAAGCACAAAAAAGTCAGAAATTACAATGTATTTCTGTAAAGTTCCAGAGTACGCTTGCCTCTCCTGCCTCCCCTTCAACGTATTCCACCTCCGCCACCCATGAGACAGCAAGATTAACCCTTCTTCCTCCTCCTCAGCTTATTCACCATGAAGACAAGGATGAAGACCTTTATAATTCACTTCCACTTAATGAATAGTAAATAGATTTTCTCTTCCTTATAATTTTCTTAACATTTTCTTTTCTCTAGCTTACTTTATGAAAGACTACAGTATATAATACGTAAAACATACAAAATATATGTTTATCAACTATTTGTTATTGGAATAGCTTCCAGCCAAAAGCAGGAGTAGTTAAGTTTTGGGAGAGTCAAGTCATACATGGATTTTCAACCATGTTGGGGGTTCAGCATCCCTAATCCCTGCAATATTGAAGGGTCAACAGTATACCTGTGCAATGAAATAGTACTTGCCAATAAAAAGGAACTACTGATACACCCAACAAAATGGAGAAATTCAAAATAACACGCTAATTAAGAGAAGTCACACACCAAAGCCTACATACCATATATTTCCATTTATATGAATTTCTAGAAAATGTAAAATAAAGAGTGACAGAAATTAGAGGAGTGGTTGTCCTGGAACAGGGTGGGGGCAGGCAATTGACCACAAACGTGCACGAGGGAACTTTCAGGGTAAGAGAACCTGTATGAGTGTCATGGGACTACAATACACAACATTTGCCAAAAACTCATTGAACTGGATACTCAAAACAGGAGAATTTTATTGTGTGTAAATTATGCCACAATAAACTTTTAAAAAGTTGGTTTAACTAGTAAATTTTAGGTTAACACTTATAAATATACTTATAAATTTACCAGTAATAAACTTAATGACAGACTAACTATATAATTTCATTGGCAAATCAGTTACAGTTTTAGATTTCTAAATTTATTTATTTTTTTTTTTGAGATAGAGTCTGTCGCCCAGGCTGGTTTTGAACTCCTGACCTCAGGTGATCCACCCACCTCAGCCTCCCAAAGTGCTGAAATTACAGATGTGAGGCACCACACTGGCCTTTTTTTTTTTTTTTT
>NW_012102909.1:587370-589316 GCF_000951045.1 Mandrillus leucophaeus | reverse complement strand
CGTGTCACATTCTCTATGGTGAATTTGGTTTTTCCTCCTTTGCCAGCGATTCTTCCTATTGCCCTGGATAGATGGTCTCCCTTTAGGGGTTTAACTAAACAAGAAAAGCAACATCTCAGGAGGCAAGCCATTCTAGTGCACCACCCACTTCCACATGAAGTTTAATTATAAACTAAATTTCTCTAAATGACACAAAGTGTATATATACATATGAAAAAGTTGCTAAAAATACAGCTCAATTGATGCTATTAGAAAACTGAGAGTCACATCACAATACAAAGTCAGCGACACAAGAGCACAGACCACCACACACTCACCATCTGTAATTTCAAAAGACTCTAGGAAGAGGTCATCCAACCTGATGAGGGCAAGTGCGTCCTATAATATAAAACAAACACTGTGAAGCCCCTTCCGTTTGCACACCTGAAAAAGAGTAAAGTGCAAAGCACTATGGAACGAAAATCCACAAACTCTAGAGCTAGAAAGCTTTTTTTTTTTTTTGGAGACACAGTCTTGCGCTGTCGCCCAGGCTGGAGTGCAGTGGCGTGATCTTGGCTCACTGCAACCTCTGCTGCCCAGGTTCAAGTGATTGTCCCACCTCAGACTCCCAAGTAGCTGGGACCACAGGCTTGTGCCACCACACCCAGCTAATTTTTTTGTAATTTTAGTAGAGACGGAGGGCATCGCCATGTTGGCCAGGCTAGTTTCAAACTCCTGGCCTCAAGTGATCCACCTGCCTCGGCCTCCCAGAGTGCTGGGATTACAGGTGTTGAGCCACTGCGCCTGGCCTTTTTTTTTTTTTTTTTTTTTTTTGAGACGGAGTCCCTGTCTCCCAGCCTGGAGTGCAGTGGCTTGATCTCGGCTCACTGCAACCTCCTCCTCCTCCCAGGTTCAAGTGATTCTCCTGCCTCAGCCTCCCGAGTAGATGGGACTACAGGTGTACGCCACCACGCCCAGCTAATTTTTGTATTTTTAGTAGAGATGGGGTTTCACCATGTTGGCCAGACTGGTCTCGAACTCCTGACCTTAGGTGATCCACCCACCTCGGCCTCCCAAAGTGCTGGGATTGCAGGCGTGAGCCACTGCGCCCAACCCGAGATACTATGTAAATCTTCATCTGTAATAATAATTTCTTTTAATAGCATTTGTAACATTTCCTCATTGTTAAATGAGAAAATACACAATTTCTGAAATTTTCTCAACTTAAGCCTCTTTCAAAGTTGGTGGCTATTCACCCAAAAGTATACAGATGATTCCCAACTTAACATGGTTTGAACTGGGATTTTTCAACTTTACAAGGGTGCAAAGCTGATACACATTCAGAACGCTCTACTTCAAGTACACATACAACCATTCTGTTTTTCATTTTTAGTACAGTATTCAACACTCTGTCACAAAGTAGAATTTGTGTTGGATGACTTTGCCCAACTGTAGGCTAATGTGTGTTCTGACCACGTTTATGATAGGCTAGGCTAAGCTATAATGTTCCACAAGTCAGGTATATTAAATGCACTTTAGACTTCTGATATTTTCAATTTACAATGGGTTTATGAGGAGCATCTGTACTGACAAAGATTTAGCAGCAACATTATACATGAAATACAACTGTTACGACTTTCTTAAAAGATCAAATATAAATTATGACAATAATTTTCTCAAGATCAGATACTTACACATCAGCCAAAACTATCCGCGTCCGTGTCACATTCTCTATGGTGAATTTGGTTTTTCCTCCTTTGCCAGCGATTCTTCCTATTGCCCTGGATAGATGGTCTCCCTTTAGGGGTTTAACATCTGTAATTTCAAAAGACTCTAGGAAGAGGTCATCCAACCTGATGAGGGCAAGTGCATCCTCCACCTGAAAGCCTAGAATAAAAGCTTTCACAAAATCAGCTGCTTTTGTCAGAGCACTAACATCTTTGGTTTCTTTACAAGTCTGTTAAAAA
>NW_012102909.1:584324-586070 GCF_000951045.1 Mandrillus leucophaeus | reverse complement strand
TTTTTTTTTTTTTTTTTTTCTCGAGACGGAGTCTGTTGCCCAGGCTGGAATGCAGTGGCGTGATTTTGGCTCACTGCAGTCTATGCCTCCCAGGTTCAAGCAATTCTCCTGCCTCAGTCTCCCAAGTAACTGGGATTACAGGCATGTGCCACCACGCCAGGCTAGTTTTTTTGTATTTCACCATGTTGGCCAGGCTGGTTTTGAACTCCTGACCTCAGGTGATACGCCCGCCTCGACCTCCCAAAGTGCTAGGATGACAGATGTGAGCCATCGCGGCAGGCCATGGATTTCTAAATTCATGAAAGCTTTCAGGGCTACTCAGCCAGTTCATGACTTAACTGAAGATTTTTTTTTTGACTTTATAATTGTGCCAAAGTGATATGCATTCAGAATGCTCTTCAATTTTCAAAGAGTAGTATCCTATGATATCAAATGAACTTCTGACTTACGAGATCTTTAATTTACAACAGGTTTATCTGGATATAACCCCACCATAGGGTGAGGAGCATCTATATATGGATTTTTAAAAATTAATTAACTTTTCATTTTTTGGAAACAGGGTTTCACTCTGTCACTCAGGCTAGAGTGCAGGGGTGCCATCATGGTTCACTGTGGCCTTGACATCCTGGGCTCAAGCAATCCTCCCACCTGAACCTCCTGAGTAGCTAGGGCTACAGGTGTGCACAATCACGCCTGCCTAATTTTTGTATTTTTTTGTAGAGATGGGATCTCCCTATGTTGCCCAGACTGGTCTTGAACTTCGGGGCTCAAGCAATCCTTCCTCCCACCTTGGCCTCCCAAAGTGCTGGGATTATAGGCATGATCCACTGTGCCCAGACTATATGTGGTATTTTTCTTTTAATTTTGTTAGAGTCTCACTGTGTCACCGACGGTTGAGTAGTGGCATGACCGCGCTCAATGCAGCTTCACCTTCTGGGCTCAGGCGATCCTCCCACTTCGGCCTCCCAGGTAGCTGGGACTACAGGTGTGGGCCGCCGCACCTGGCTAATTTCTGTATTTTTTTTTTTAGAGAAGGGGTTTCACCATGTTGCCCAGGCTAGTCTCAAACTCCTGAGATCAAGCCATCCACCTGCCTCAGCCTTCCAAAGTGCTGGGATTACAGACGTGAGCCACCATGCTTGGCCATAGTTTTACATATGGTGTGCATTTCCACATTTTTGAATAGCTTCTCCCAAGCCTCCGTATTTCTGAATCTAGACTCAATCCATAAAGATCAAAAAATAAAATTATATTCCTGGCTTCAGGTAAAGAGGGCCACCAACACAGTACTATAGTTATCCTTAAAGTGTAAAGAATATACAAAATTTAGATTTTATATAATAAGGAGTCCTTCAGTTTAGAGTAAAACTGAGATATTAAATGAAATTATTTCATGATTGAGTCGCAGGCAGAACCCTCCTCCTCTCAGTCAACTGTTCAGTTTCCCAACTTCACAGCATTACATAATCTCTGAGCCATCTGCCAGTAAGATCCCTAGCCTGGGCAGCTTCAACCTCAGACAGGGGTAATCCCAGCTTCACTTCCGGCACCTTTATTTTAAGCTCCTATCATCTTATTTATGTTCACATATAACTGCTCTCTAGTTTTGCCTAATGTACGATATTCCCCTCGCTTTATAAAAGGCCTTAACATATATATATATATATAAAAAATAGATATATATATTTCTAAAGACTCACAAGGGCATCCAAAATACTGATTGCTTGTTCTCCCCTACTAATTTAA
>NW_012102909.1:575183-582609 GCF_000951045.1 Mandrillus leucophaeus | reverse complement strand
CCTCCACCTGAAAGCCTAGAATAAAAGCTTTCACAAAATCAGCTGCTTTTGTCAGAGCACTAACATCTTTGGTTTCTTTACAAGTCTGTTAAAAAACAAAAAAGGGTACAAAATACCGTTGAGACTCAAACAGAAAATGTCTTAACGAAATACTAGAAATGTCCTTTCCCATTATCAGAGAATTTCCTTCACCACCACCTTTCCCTAATATATTCTGTATGACACAGGTTCTGTATTACACAGGTTCTGGTTGGGTAAGTGCTATATTTTATTGGCAAAACAAAACCTTTCCAGCTCCAAAGCTTGGCTGCTTCACCCAAAGAGTGTCAAATAACTAACCACACTATATGATCAGATTTGGGGGTTAACAGCAAGACTCCTCTGGCACAACCCAATTTCTTGCATTCTGAAGAACCTCTACCTTCTGTCCATCCCTTCAATGCCCAAGCTTGTCCTCTTCTCTTCTCTCTCAAGGCAGTCTTCCCTGGGATTCCTGACTTAATCTTCTTAGTTATCAATTACATGCTGATGTTTCTTAAACCAATAGCTCCAGGCCTAACTACCTGCACCTGCTGACTGGGGAAATAAAGAATGACTGAAGCACTGAACCTGTTCTCAAACTTTATTTGAGAAATGCAGAAATAACTGTTATTCATAAAATGCCTACCACTGTAAATAACACACACTGTAAATAACATGCACTATAAATAACATGCTTTACACACCATAACTCTAACCCTCACAACAACTTTGAATGTTAAGTCATATGACTACCTTTGCATGTGAGGAAACTAAAGCACTAAAAAGCAAAAATGCTAAGATTCAAACACAGGTCTGATTTCAAAATTGTTATCTCCACTGTACCATGCACATTCACAATCTAGTTGAGGAGACCATGTACTCAACAAATTTAAAACCATATGGGCTTGTGTAATGGCAAAGTCCCCGGGGCTTTCCCATTTAGAACTAGACCCTAGTTCCAATCCTACATGTGACCTTAGACAAGTCTCCTAGTTACTTTAGGTCTTGAGTTTTCTCATCAGTAAAATAAGGAGGTCAGAGGAGAAGATCCTGAGTGTTCCCTACTAGTATAATAGGAAGTTTTCCTTATTAGCCTGATGACTATGGCCAAGTTTCCTCACATCTTTAAGATGGGAATATCCTGAAGAATAAATGATGTAGAGCATGTTGTAATACCACTATGTGTCTGGTATATGGCAGCATCAATAAATGTTAGTGGAATCCAAAGTGATTATCCTGCAATAAATAGGACAGTAAAGCACATGAAAAGTTTAGGCACTGAAGATATGACTGAAAAATGGACATTCTGGTATGAAACTGGCACCCAGAACAGAAAGCCCAAAGTAAATTAATTTTAAATGTCTAGTTCCTGGATTGACAGCATAGAATTTAAAATACACATATATAGGCCGGGCAGGGCAGCTCACGCCTGTAATCCCAGCACTTTGGGAGGCTGAGATGGGCGGATCACCTGAGGTCAGGAGTTCAAGACCAGCCTGGCCAACATGCTAAAACCCAGTATCTACTAAAAATACACAAATTAGCCAGGTGTGGTAGCGGGCGCCTGTTAACAGTGAGCCGAGAGCGTGCCACTGCACTCCAGCTTGGGCGAAAGCGCAAAATTAAAAAAAATATACACACACACACACATATGTGCATATGTTTCTTATCAAAATAATAGTTTTATCAAAAAAGCACCATTAAAACAGTCATGCACTGCATAATGACATTTTGATCAATGACCAACTGCTCATACCATGGTGGTCTCATAACAGTATAATGGAAAACATACAGAAATCTGATATATGGCACTGGATACTGGCAATGCAGATCAAGTAGATGAAATGACTGATACTAAGTAATGGTGCTGGAACATTTGGTTTTCCATATGAAAAAATACATAAATATGCACATACCATCTAGGTTTGTGTAAATACACTCTTCGCACAAGGACTAAGTCATCTTACAAAACATATCCCATAACATATCCCCGACGCTGACTGTATATACTTCTTGTAAAGCACCAAGTACTTATGTTCATTATTTACTTACTTCTGTTTATGACAATCTCTTTACTCGACCTTTTCTGAATTTGACACAGAACATTACAAAAGATACACAGAAGCAGAGACAGTATTTTAGTATGATCTCAGAACTAATTTACAAATTCAATTAATATTTGTATCAAACGCAGATTTTTAAGGCATTTGGGAAGTTCAAACTCAATATGGTAAGTTTTTAAACTGGACAAAAACTATTCAACACAATAAGTCCCATTAACTAAAGTCTACTCACGCCTTTTCATCTCTGTAGGAGAGAAAGCCTGGTGTATTGGGAAATGGTTGAGATTTTCCTTACCCTGATTTCTACATTCCTTGATTTCAAGTTAAAGCGTATCTGAAGTCCCAAATGTTCCACAATAGGAGTAAATATCTTCATCCAGTTTTCTTTCAATGGTGTGTATCTGTTAGCTGGGACTGGAATTTTCCTTGTTTCTTCTTTTCCACTCTGTAATAAAAGAACACACAATTCAAAAGGCTATGGAGGGATGGTGATGGAGTTGTAAAATAACATCTGATCCATAAAGGGCTTCCTTTAACTGAACTAGTTACACTTCAAAGAATCACTTCTCTCTGAGCATCGCGGCAGAACAGCCGCACCGCAGCTTCAACATTCCCCAGAGGCCACCGGCTTGATCCGCGTCTGGCCCCTGCCTGGTTGCTGTCCTAGGGTCCTAGCCACATACCAGGAGCCCGTCCCCACAGAGGGGTGGGAAGACGGGCCTCTTCGCCGGCCTGGCCTCCTCTGTGTCCATCCGGCCCGCATCCCCGCCCTCTCCCGCTGCGGAGAGCTGTTCAGCCTGTCGTTTCTTCGCCCGCCGGCCACCCTTACGGGTGACCTGGGTAAAGCCCTCCTCTGCCCCGGCGCTCTGCGCTTCCATTTCGGATTCCATCCCCCGGAATCTTAAGGCGCTTCCGGCTGAAACACGTGCGCTGCTGCACCGCGCAGGACCCAGCCTCCGTCAACTAACCCCGCAGCTCCGCCCCTTTCCTAAAACGTCACAGGCCGGGGACCTGCAGGATTTGGGGCCGGGGGAAAACGGGATTTCGGCTGTCCTAAGGTATGCCTGATGCTCATGGTCTCACTCCAGCCGTGCAACTCCGAGCTCAAGCATTTTATAATCTCTAATATGTATGTGTGCGAAAGGCAGTGGGTAAAGGCAATAAAGAAATTTGTGCTGTTGTGAAGGAACATTCTGTGCGATCGCCAGAGCGCATCTGGCATTATCTAGAGATAACTACAGCCAACTTCCTAGGGCATCTGGGGCAGAATACGGAAAGCGGGAGGGACAAATTGCCAATGTTTGGAGTCTGGTTTCCAGGTTAGTGTTTTGGGGGGCTTTGGGTGTGGCGGTTGTCAGAACTGAAATCGGCTGCACCATGTCGGCCTTCGAGAAGCCTCAGATCATCGCCCATATCCAGAAGGGCTTCAACTACACGGTGTTTGACTGTAAATGGGTGCCCTGCAGCGCCAAATTTGTGACGATGGGCAACTTCGCACGGGGCACCGGCGTCATTCAGCTGTACGAGATCCAGCACGGGGACCTGAAGCTGCTTCGAGAGGTGGGTGCCGGGTCGACGATCCGGACTGCCGTTGGGGGCGAGTGCGGATCCTGGGGTCTGCATTCCTCTTTGCCAGAGCCTTCGTCCAGCGTCCCCCAAAGCATGGCTTGAGCCGCGCGAGACCAGAGAAGCTGACCGCCGACTGAGGAATGTTTCCCATTTAAAACCTCTTTCTCATCCGCGGGGTAGTTCCTCCGCGCCCAACCCTCCTGCCACCCCAAGTGCAGTCCAGCCAAAGCGGGCACCAGGATGCCTGCGGTGTGGTTGGAAGAGGCAACCTAACACATTCGGCAGGTATCAATTGAGTGCCTGGTATTCCTAGGCATGTGAATGGCAATGTCCCCGATCTCATGGAGTTTGTTTTCTAGTGGGAGAGATACTCAGTTCAATAATCAAAGCAACGATACATAAGTACAAACCGAGATGAGTTGTCTCACACAAAGGAACACGGTTACAGTTCAGTGAGAGTGAAAACAGGTTTGGGATGAGTGAAAACAGATTTTGGTATGTGCGGGAGCTAACTAGGCCAAACTAGGAGTAAAGGACACGGTTTCCAGGGCTTCTGCACATGCAGAAGCTCAGTGATGGGAAGAAGTTTATCCTCTTAAGAAACTAGAGGGATAAGCAGGAACCAGACATTGCAAGATCTGTAGGACATTCAAAGGAATTTATGCCTTTTTTTCTAAGAAAAACGGGACACGATTGAAAGGATTTAAGCAGTGTGTGGAAAGATTAGGTTTACAACTTTTTGTTTTTGTTTTTTTTTTGAAGATTACTAGTGAAAGAATTAGAGAATAATGATAGTAACTAGCATTTTGTAGCTGTTTATAGTTTTTAAAAAGTCTTGATTTCGGTTACCTGAAAAAAAAAGATCAGTCGTAGTCAGATCAGAGTTGTAATAGACTACAAGTGCAGGGTAGGTTAAGAACTCTGGGGATCAAAATCTATGGAGAAAATCGTCTTGAAGGAGGTAGGGATTAAACTGGTAGATAAAGGATGGATACAATTTGGACTGTTACGCCTAGAATAAAAAGTATGTAAGACCCCATTCCGCTTTAAATTTCCCTGAATGACAAACATGAAACATGGCTTATTCTTTTCTACCTTTCCTTATATTGTTCATCACTTAGCTTCCAGTAACCAGTGGCTTTTTTTTTTTTTTTTTTTTTTTTTGGAGACAGGGTCTCAATCTGTCACCCAGCCCGGAGTGCTGTGGTGCAAACACAGCTCACTGTCACTGCAACCTTCGCCTTCTTAGCTCAAGGAATCCTCCCACCCCAGCCTCCCAAGTAGCTAGGACTACAGGTGTGTGCCACCACACCTAATTATTTTGTACTTTTTTTTTTTTTTTTGGTAGAGATTGGCTTTTGCCATGTTGCCCAGGCTGGTCTCCGACTCCTGGGCTCAAGCAGTCTGCCTGCCTCGGCCTCCCATAATACTGGGATTACAGGCGTGAGCCACCAAGCCTGGCTACCTGTTGCTCTTCTAATGTCCAGTTCAGATTATCTAATGTATGATGCCCTGCCTGATTTCTACACAAAGGAAAATTTCTTTACATTGCATTTTGGGTTGTTTTTGGTTTTTTTTGTTGTTGTTTAGAGATGGCGTAGCTCTGTCCCAGTCTGGAGTGTAGTGGTACTGTCATAGCTCATTGCAGCCTGGAACTCCTGGGCTCAAACCATCCTCCCGCCTCTGCCTCCCAAAGTGCTGGATCAGGTGTGAACCACCATTTAAAAAAAAAGGCATTTAAAGGATTTATTCCTTTTTCTTTTCTCTTTCTTTTTCTTCTTCTTTTTTTTTTTTTTTTAAGACGGAGTCTTGCTCTGTCACCCAAGCTTGAGTGCAGTGGCGTGATCTTGGCTCACTGCAACCTCTGCCTCCCAGGTTCAAGTGATTCTCCTGCCTCAGCCTCCCTAGTAGCTGGGATTACAGGCGCCTGCCACCATGCCCAGCTAATTGTTTTGTATTTTTAGTGGAGATGGGGTTTCACCATGTTGGTCAGGCTGGTCTCGAACTCTGACCTCAGGTGATCCACTCAACTCGGCCTCCCAAAGTGCTGGGATTACAGAGATGAGCCATCGCGCCTGGCCATTTATTCCTTTTTCAAAGAAAAATGGGACATGATTGTTTTTCTTTTTTCTTTTTTCTTTTTTTTGAGAGAGGGTCTCACTCTTGCCTAGGTTGGAGTGCAGTGGCAGGATCAGGGCTCAGACTTGTGACTTTTTAAAATAAGAACAGGCCTGGTGCAGTGGCTAACGCCTGCAGTCTCAACACTTTGAGAGGCAGAGGGGTGGATTGCTTGAGCCCAGGAATTCAAGACCAACCTGGGCAACATGGCGAAACCCTGTCTCTACTTTTTGTATAAAAAAGAATACAAAAATTAGCTGGGCATAGTGATGCGAGCTTGTAGTCCCAGCTACTTGGGAGGCTGTGGTGGGAGGATCTCTTGAGCCCAGGAGGTCAAGGCTACCATGTTCGCACCACTGCACTCCGCCCTGGGTGACAGAGAGAGACTCTGTCTCAAAAAATAATAAAATGAAAATATATGATTTGTACGTATTTCAAAACTACACTTACTCCATCAAGTGGAATAGAGTACTTTGTCTTTCGTAGCGACTCTGGGGAGTTTCAGCAAATTTTAAAAAGATAATTTTCTTTTGCAGGAAAAGTAATATGTATTCATGATAGAACTTTTAGAAAATAGGAAAATGAAGAAAATATCACCCATAATCTCAATGCCAGGAATAACCACTAAGTGTATTTTCACCTGGATCCTTTAGATCTTTTTTTCTACCATGAATTAGATCTGAGAACACACTATTTCAAGGTACTGTGTTTAACAAGGACCAAAGGTATTTAAAAGTTGAGTCCTTTCTTCTAAAGAGCCTACTGTCTGCCCAAAAAGAGGATACAACTAATACAGGAATACCTTTTAGAACTTACAGTGGGCCGGGTGCAGTGCTCACGCCTGTAATCCCAGCACTAAGGGAGGCTGAGGCGGGTGGATCACAAGGTCAGGAGAGCGAGACCATCCTGGCCAACATGGTGAAACCCCATCTCTACTAAAAATACAAAAATTAGCTAGGCGTGGTGGTGAGTGCCTGTAATCCCAGCTACTCAGAAGGCTGAGGCATGAGAATCACTTGAACCCGGGAGGCGGAAGTTGCAGTGAGCCGAGATCCGCCGTTGCACTCCAGCCTGGCAACAGAGGAAGACTCTGTCTAAAAACCAAACCAAAACAAAAAAGAACTTACATTGTATTTGGCTGCTCTGGTGCAATGGAAAAAAGATTAAAAATATAGGTTAAATACTGTTCCAGTAACTCCTACTCCTTACTGTGCATCAGGATCATTTGAGTGCATTTTGTGGCTTGTGTGTATGTGTGTGTGTTTTAAAACATTTGTGCCTTGGTCCCACCCCTAGAAATTCTGACGCAGTGGTACGTCTTTATTGCATCTAAGTAAGGTTTAGAAATCAGAATTTTTTTAAACTTCTGCGAGGTGATTCTAATGAGTCCCAGGGCTGAGAACCATTGAACTAGATGGGTCACTGATTATAATATTAGGAAACAGACTTGATTTGTCATTGTAGAGCTACCCCTAAGTCATGTGCTCCAAAGCTCATGCATCTTTCTTTTTTTTTTTAAATTTATCACTGACTTGGAGCTTGCAAAGCGCATGCATCTAAGAAAAAAAGATGTAAAGGAAGCATATCAGTCTTTGTCGAAGTCTTCTTTATCTTAGTTCTAAAAGGATAGATAAGGAATGGAGGGCAGGGCCTCC
>NW_012102909.1:572937-574588 GCF_000951045.1 Mandrillus leucophaeus | reverse complement strand
TTTTTTTTTTTTTTGGCCAGTTAGTTTTCTAGCAAGAAAAATTTTGATTCACCACTAACTTATTTTCATCTTTTCTTTTCCATAGATAAACTATCTATCGGGGCAAAGAGGGAACCCTTTTGTGAACTATGAAAAATTAGCTTCACCTTTGTCCTGTTAATTTAGCTATTATTATTATTTCCATAAATGTCTGAGGAAAGAGGAAACATGCCTACTTTGTAAGTCCGTTTGCCAACAGAGCTCAGCCCTTCTGAGCAAAGTGCAGTCCTCAGTGCACACAATTGATCAGTTTTAATACGTTTAATATGTTCAAGATGTACAATTTGAGTTTAATTTGGTTCTTACACAACAGACCACTAGTGTCTATAAATATCTTTGTGTTTCTTTAATACAAGAAAAGAACAAAGAACATGAGGGAAGCATAATATCTTATATTTATATCTTGTAAAGACATGAATGAAGGTAAAAACCAAAGGACAGAGATCTGAAAGTAGGTTTAATTCATGCCATTGTACCATTTACCTCAGCAATCAAGATTGGAACATTCCTTTGATACTTCCAATAACTCTCAGGTTTACAGAATGAGGACTCCAATAATAAAATGTTTATTTAATCGATTTGCGTATAAACCTGGAGGCAGCCTAGTTTAAAAGAAAAAGCCTGGGTTCTACCTGGCTCTTGGGACCTTAGGCAAGTCACTCAGTCCTCTGAACCTGTTTTGTCATCTTGAAAGTGGTGTTCTGAACACTTAGTTTGCAGTGTTCTATACATTAGAAAAGGGATGGTCTAGACTGGAAGAATATCTAAAACGTATCTGATATGTAGGTAATAGATGGACGCTATTTTCATGATTGCATGTCAATGACACCAGAAACTGAACAGTTTGTCAGAACCCTGGCATGTGAAAGTATGGTAGGAGAAAAGAGAGAACAAAGAAAGTGAACTCCAGCCCTGGTTTGTCTGTCCCTAGTCTCAGGGCTGAGAGATTCATGGATGGTCATTTATACCTTCATTCAACAAATGTTGAGTGCCTGCTATGCATTAAAAAAATTAGGCAAGGCTCTGCTCTCATGGTGCTCACATTTTAGAAAGGGGGACATAATTGCGTGAATAAAATATTTTTGTGCAGGTGTCAAAGAATCTGTACATTGCAGTGCTGTTTTTGGAACACCATAAAATATTGGAGTAGTCAGTTCCATCTTTGTACAGGGAAGAGATTTTCAGCAGAAAAATCTGACTCTCTCTCTCTATATATATAGATATTCTGATTTTTACATCGCAAGTAACCACACAGTTTTTAAGTCTTCACTTCCAAGGTTTTTTATTTTTATTAATTTGTTTTATTTTATTTTATTTTATTTATTTTTTGAAACGGAATCTCTCTTTGTCTCCCAGGCTGGAGAGTGGTGGTGTGCTCTTGGCTTACTGCAACCTCCGCCCTCTGGGTTCAAGCAGTTCTCCTGCCTCAGCCTCCCCAGTAGCTGGGATTACAGGTGTCCACTACCACGCCTGGCGAATTTTTGTATTTTTAGTAGAGATGGGGTTTCGCCATTTTGGCCAGGCTGGTCTTGAACTCCTGACCTCAAGTGATCCATCCTCCTTGGCCTCCCAAAGTGCTGAGATTACAGGCATGAGCCATTGCGCATGGTCC
>NW_012102909.1:490956-571922 GCF_000951045.1 Mandrillus leucophaeus | reverse complement strand
GGCCAGCACTATTAATATATTCTTAGGTACTTTGAGGAGAAGGGAAAGGTGAGGAAAACATAAATTGGAGTTAGAAACTGTGTGTGTTGTTAAGTTGACAAAATTTTGATCTTCTGTGTTGCCCCATTTTAAGATACTCTTTTTCATAAAATTGGGGGAAAATGGGAATAAACGAGTATTAATTTTCTGGTGCAGTGAATAACTGTTGCCATCTCAGACCACTTGTGCATTAAAAAGAGAAACATTCTGTGGTTCTGTGCTTCTCATCAATAGGGTCTTTTACAGACGTTACCGTAGATGACTGATTTCATTTACTAGACAATTCTGAGGAGGGTATGAATGCTTTTAGACTTGGCCATAGTAACTCCAGTTTATCCAGATCACAAATAGTAGGAAAGTTCAACAGTCTGGGAGTTTCCAAAGCCCTATGCCATATAATGGTATCTTCTGAATCAGGGAAAAAAGTTGTTATGGTTTGTGTTAAGTGACTTTTATTTTATTCGTGGAAATTGGTATGTATACCTATATGGAAATGCCTGGATAAACACTGAAAGTGGCAGGGAAATTATTTTTAAAATTATTTGAAACAGGCCAACCTGGGAGGGATGAAAACTGAAGAGTTACAAAGGGAGATGTCCTGGAAACTAGAGAACCCTGCAAAAGCAATAAAGTTTATCTAGATGTATTGTTAAGTGAAACAAATCAAACGACAGTGTACTGTGATTTGCCTTGTATTGAAACAAACGCGTGTGTGTTTGTAAATACGTAGAAGATCTAGAAGGATGGGGATTACTTCTGGAAAGTGTTAAAGGGACTCACTTTTTCCTTCCATCCTTTTGTTTTGTTTGAATTTTTATAGGGAGCAGGTATTACTTTTATAAACATTAAGAATTTTAAAATGTAAAAATTGTTAGAGACCAAGAGGGATAGTTTTGCCCCATTGAGGCGGACAGTCAATGGGAAGTGTTAAATGGCAAGAGTGTGGTGTGGGACAGACATCAGTGGCCTCATCTAATTCCAGATTGCAGAGATCTCAGGAGCCAAGGCAGCAGGAAAAGCAGTTAGACTGTAGGAGGGACTTTACTGACCTGGGCAGGTAGAGTTGGCGGCGGGAGGGGCCGTGGAGAAATCAGAAACATCAGGAAGTAAAAGAAGGTGAATGGAAGACCCAGGGAGGTGTAGGAGTAGTATAATGAATATGTATATTTTGGAGGAACCAGATGGGAACTGATATTTGAGTTGTTAGCTTTTTGAGGGACTGGCCAATCTCATTCATCTTTGTATCCTTTTTTGCCTAGTTCAGTGACTTGCATGTGGTAGCAACCATTAAATGTTGAATGTTGTATGAGTGGGCGAATCTCTAAAGCCGTGTGCTTTGGTCTCCTTTTATGACAGGAGAGTATTGTATTAGATCCTTTCCAAGGACCTTTTTGGCTACATAGTCTTCTTCACCTGATTTCCATAAGCCCCATACCTTAAATAATATATTTGTATATGATTGTTTTACTAATGTGATTATATATGATACTTGGAGCAGTAGCCTTTTAAAGTAAAGAAACCTCAAAAGATTGGCTGATCCATACCAATAGTAGTGCCTTGATACACACAGGTTTATAAATCTCTCTGCATTGAAAAGGCCCCAGAGAAAGTGGGACATAAACATCTTTAGTTTATAGGGTTCTGCAGGGAAAACTATAAGAGACACATAACATTTTTGTTCCCATAACCATCTGGAAAGATAATATCTTCATTATGTTCTCATTTCTGTTGAGAATCTTAAAGAATATCACATGAAATGCTGAAACTTTCATATCTGCAATAGAGATTGTAGAGCTGTCAGCATTTGAATGTCTCATTAGTGAGAGGAGAGGAAAGGCAAATTAACACTTTTTCTTTTTGACAGTTACATACTTTAAAGAAAAATGACTAAAGGAAAAAGTGTATGATTATTTTCATCAGAAAATGTTTTAATTGCCTTTTATATTGTCTTATTTAAATGCCATAATAGAGCCGTAAATATGATATTAATAGATTATAAATATCTGCTTACATAAATAATATATCCTGTCTTCCTCCTTTCTATCAAGATTGAAAAGGCCAAACCTATTAAATGTGGAACATTTGGTGCAACATCTTTACAGCAGAGATATTTAGCTACTGGAGATTTTGGTGGAAACCTTCATATATGGTAAGATGATTTAGTCAGTATTCAGACAGATGAGACAGGCAATTTATTTGATAGTTTCATTACTCTTTCTCTGAAAGACAGAATTTTAATTTTAAAATCTTTCTTTATATGTTCCATTTTAACTATAAAAATATGAGAATTTTCTCTTAATACATATTTCTAGATTTCATATTCAAAATCCATTTAAAAATACTAATCTATTTTTCTTTAGATATTTTGGATAATATTATCAATGCTTATTTTCACACACACTGTTTGGTGCTAGCATTTAATGCCATGTATTTGTAAATAAAGGTCTATTCCCCCTCCAACTTTAAAAATATAGTATATAAAAATGCACATGAATAACATTGAAAAAGTAGGTATTAATTATTTATATTTCAGCAATAGATTTAGCACTGCAGAATGTTTGTTTTTTCAAGCTTTAACATCTAAGCACAACTTTTTAGAAGCATATCTGTTGAACAAATCAAAATAAACTTGTTTTGAATGGGCAAAATCACAATTCTGCCAAATGCCTTTTTCATATTTTACCTAGAGTTGTTTCTTATTTAGAGTGGAATGAATTGAAATTCCTTTTTAATTACTTTGCAGGAAAATCTATTATTGTAATCATTTATAATATACAGCAGTGTTCTAAAATATTATGGAGAAAGTTCTAGAGTGTTCTAGAAAAACTATCTTTCTTGCATCATGTTTTCTAACATGACTTTCTTGAGTCTCACTTAGAACCTGCTACTTTATAGTTACATTACTTTAACATATTTATCTCTTAGAATCATAACATTAAACAAAATGAAACTATTTTAATTTCTCCTTGCTTTAACTCCTTAATAATTAAATTAGCATGTATTCGTTAGTTCTTAGATGCTTTGTCATATGCTTTGAGAGATACTGGGAGAGGGGCAAGTTTGAATGCTATTTTAAAAAATAAATATATTTCAACACAAGAGTATTCAAAATATTAAATAGTACCATTGACCATCTTTCTAATATAGTTTCCTAGTATAGTACAGATATTACCAACTTACTTTCATGATAAATCGTATAATTTCATGTTAAAAAATAATGTTTTAAAGTCTATAAAATAGTAAAACAGTCATTTCAAGCAGAACCACAATCCTGTTTAATCTCTTGATTAGTTCATAATGATGGTAAATGTAATTTCTAAACTAGGTTGAAATATCTCAAAAAATTTTTCTTGTTTTTGAGATGTAGTCTCGCTCTGTTGCCTAGGCTGGAGCATAGTGATGCGATCTCAGCTTACTGCAACGTCCACCTCCCGGGTTCAAGTGATTCTCCTGCCTCAGCCTCCCGAGTAGCTAGGATTACAGGTGCCCACCACCACGCCTGACAATTTTTTGCATTTTTAGTAGAGACAGGGTTTTGCCATGTTGGCCAGGCTGGTCTCAAACTCCTGACCTCAGGTGATCTACTCACCTTGGCCTCCCAAAGTCCTGGGATTATAGGCATGAACCACTGCACCTGGCCACAAATTTTTTATTAGTAAGGTTTTACTAATAAATCTTGGCCCAATAATAAATTGGGATTATATTTCATGAATAGCCACATTCATTTTAAATATCCATAAGTTATTGAAAACTAAATTATTAAGAGAAATATAAATAGAAGTTCCAGTAGAAAAGCAAAAGAAGGGGAGAAATGGAGATGGGCAAGAAAAGGAATGTGTGAGGATCACCTAGTCAAGCCATTCATTGCCCAGTAGTGCAACTGTGGTAATCAATACTTTCCTGAATGCCTTTCTGTGAATTGACCTGTTAGACGAACTTCAGCCTGTCTTTCAGTAATACATATTGTTGTACGATGACACACTGAAAAATATGTCAATAGATGAAAATCAGTGTGGACTTCAGTGGGAAAATAGTACCTTATAAAGGAAGAAATGTGTACAAAGTAAACACTACTCATATTTTATCCTTTAAAAAGGTCATAAGATCCAACTACTGAGGCCTACTTTGGAAGAATTCTAATGAGTATGATGATTTAGTAAGGCCAGCTAATGGTGTCCATCTTCTGTTCACTTCCCGTATTTTTGTAACAGCCACTAAAACCCAGAATTGAAAAAAATTGTCCTGAGAGCCAGGTCCTCAGATACATGGTGGTTTTTTCTTTTCTTTTGTTTTTCTTTTTTTTTTTTTTTTTCCTGAAACAGGGTCTTGCTCTGTCACCCAGGCAGGAGGGCAGTGGCGTGATCTCAGCTCACTGCAGCCTTGACCTCCCTGAGCTTTACTGTATATTTGAAGCAGTATTTTTTCAGACTTCAGTGCACCACAGTCATTGTTTTGGGGACCCATCTGAGATCCTGATTCCTTATGTTTGAGGAGAAGCCCTTGAATCCATGTTTATCAACAAGCATACCTGGTAATTCATCTGTGGGCGTCTTGGAGAGATCGTCTTTGAACACTACGTATAGTGAGCTCAGGATTGGAATTTCAAGTTGAATGATGACAGTTCTCATTGGGGACTTGAAAGAAGCTAAATGGAGAGAAAATTTCAGAAGTGTAAATAAATGTATACACTATCTTCATAGCAAAACCTTAATTTCTATACAAAAAAAAATCTAACTGTAGTATGTATTTTTGAATTTCAGTAGCAGACTTAAATGTTTGGGACATGTGGTGTAAAAAGCTGTGTTTGTTGTTTAGGAATTTAGAAGCTCCAGAGATGCCAATATATTCTGTAAAGGGCCATAAAGAAATTATAAATGCCATAGATGGCGTAGGTGGACTAGGAATTGGAGAAGGAGCACCTGAAATTGTGACCGGCAGCCGAGATGGTGAGTCCATGTATTCTATGTATTTTGTTTATTTATTTTAATGGAAATCTCTATGCAGCAGCACGTCCTCTCTGAGTAAAAATCCCCTTCAGTTACCTTGACTCCCTAAATCTAACAGTCTTGCTGCTACTTTTTTAACAGGCAAGTTTGATTGCTTCTCTCTCGATTGTTTCAGACTTTTGGGTATTTGGAGATAGATTCATAGCACTTCTTACCACTATTTTAGTGTTGAGCCGGTTCAGCTACTAACAGTGATGGTTTCCTCTGAACCCTGAAGGATTTAAAATGTCTTTACAGGCTTTTGAGGCAGCTGACGATATAATGTGGGTGGCAGCTTTTCATTTTCTTTTTTTAAAAGGCAGAGTTAGTACTTGTGAAAATTGTCATATTGACAGCTGGTTGAAAACTGAAGTTCTGTGATCCATCCACTGGAGAGTTCCAAAGGCACCAGCTCAGCTCTTCCACCCTGCAGTGACCAACAAGGAAGGGCCAGGTCTTTTGGTGTCCAAAGTGGTACTGCATGACTTTAATAGAGTCAGAAATGTTTTTGCTTCACGAGGGGTACACGACAAATTTGGTACCTATTATAATTGATTTGCCTAGTTGTTTAATGACTGCTCAAGACCATGAGGAAATTGCTTTAAAAGAAAAGTGAGATATAATTTTCTAATAGGTACTCAAGAGCAGCTGTGTTTTAGAAATCACTTATTTTTTTTTACTCATAAAAGCAATATTGAGTATAGAGGGAAAAAATAATATTCAGTCTACCACACTACCACAACCATTAGATTTTTCTTTTTCTTTTAGGTCTTATATATAATTTTGCATAGTTATAAGTGTGAATATGAATTAGAAACTTTTTTCATTTAATGTTTTGTCATATGCACATATTGCTGTTTCCACAGTTATCATTTTAATGACTATATAATATTCCATCATATGGCCATACTTAACCATTCCCCTATAAGCGTTCAGTTTGCTTTTTTTGTTGTCTTATGAGAGTGGCTTAAAAATAATGAGTAAATGAGTATTGTCATATGTAGTAACTCTTTTGGAATAAACATATTTTATTTGATGATTTTTAAAAAAATGTATTGGGCCAGGTACAGTCATTCATGCCTATAATCCCACAACTTTGGGAGGCCGAAGCGGACGGATAACTTGAGACCAGGAGTTTGAGACCAGTGTGGGCAATGTAGCGAAACCCTGTCTCTACTGAAATACAAAAATTAGCCAGTGTGGTGGCACACATCTGTAATCCCAGCTACTCAGGAGGCTGAGGCACAAGTTTTGCTTGAACCTGGCAGTGGGAGGTTGAAGTGAGCTGAGATCGCACCACTGCACTCTAGCCTGGGCAACAGAGTGGGACTCCGTCTCAAAAAAAAAAAAAAAAAAGTTTAAAATTTACTGACAAGCGTTCCAAAGTACTTATTTATAGTCAGCTACAGTAGATGAGGTAGATTTCAAGTCTACCCTGTTAGCGTTGATTTTCTTTTTTTCTATCTTATTTTGTAGACAAAATGGTATTCCTTTCCAATTTGTGTTTTTTTCTATATTTACTAATTAATTTTGTTTTATGAATACTCTGTGTTCTTTGCTCATTTATCTTTTGCAAACTTACTATAAATCTTATCAATGTGTATAAATCCGGTAGAGAAAGATAATCTCTTATCTCTATATATGGGTTTTTTTTTTTTTTTTTTTTTTTTTAAAACAGGCTTTTGCTGGGTGCAGTGGCTCATCTCTGTAATCCCAGCACTTGGGAGGCTGAGGTGGGAAGATCACTCGAAACCAGCTTGGGCAACATAGGGAGATGCCATCTTTACAAAAACTTTAAAAATTAGCCAGGCATGGTGGTATAGTCCCAGCTACTTGGGAGGCTGAGGTAGGAGGATCACTTGGACCCAGGAGGTCGAGGCTGCAGTGAACCATGATCGCATGACTGCACTCTATCCTGGGTGACAGAGCAAGACCCTGTCTCTAAATAAATAAATATTAAAGTCAAGCAGCCTCTTAATGATCTTTATTTTATCCCTGGAGGTAAATCTAATGTTGTACCTCCACCTTTCCTGAGTTATTTTCCTTTTAAGGATTTTTTTTTTTTTTTTTTTGCCCTTTTCTTATTCTTTCTCAGGTACTTGCCTTTTAGCCATTTTATTACATGCATTTGCATTTCTTGTAGGTAGTAACACTATTTTAGTAAGTAGTCCCATAACATGAATTAAAACGAGGGGGTTGAAATTAAATTGAGAATTTGTTTTATTTAACATTTTCCTCTTCACTATTGCCACAGGAAAATTAAACTTAATTGTATATGAAATAGTATTCTAGACCAGGCACAGTGGCTCATGCCTGTAATCTCAGCACTTTGGGAGGCCGAGGCAGGTGGATCACCTGAGGTCAGGAGTTTGAGACCAGCCTGGCCAACATGGCAAAACCCCATCTCTACTAAAAAAATACAAAATTTAGCTGGGCATGGTGGTGGGCGCCTGTAGTCCCAGCTACTCGGGAGACTGAGGATAGAGAATCGCTTACACCTGGGAGGCGGAGGTTGCAGTGAGCCAAGATCATGCCGTTGCACTCCTGGGTGACAGAGTGAGACTCCATCTCAAAAAAAAGAAAAGAAATAGTATTCTAGAACTCACAACATAAGAAACCATTAATTCAAAATTAGAGTGTATTCATGCCGATGGTTAAATGGGTAGTAAGGAAAAAAGTAAAAATGAAAACAACACTGGTATTTTCTCTAATAAATAACACATTTGTTTTAGGCTCATGATTTGAATTACGTAACATTCACATTTGCCTTGTCAATCATCACTTGTAGATAACTTAGGAACACTTGTTGGCTTTTCTGTGTGTCTATTAATTTGGAAACCAAGCCAGATAGTCACATATGGGTGATATCTCTGATATTAAATAAAACTTACCCAATTAGAAGTCAGAACAATGTGGATATTTTCAGATGTCATAACATCTGTCATATTGCCATGTACATAGAAAGCCATAGAACAATGTAGAAAAGAAACATGATCATTCACTTTTGAATTTTTGCCAACTTACTTTTATGCATGGCAGGAACTGTGAAGGTATGGGACCCAAGGCAAAAAGATGATCCTGTTGCTAATATGGAACCTGTACAAGGAGAAAACAAGAGAGACTGTTGGACTGTGGCATTTGGTAAATTATTGAAGAATTCTTGCATTTGAATTATCAGATGGTAAAAAGCACGATCCTGCAAGAAATTTCACACTAGTCTCTTTATAGTCTGTTTTGTGGATTATTTACTGAGGCAAATATACATGGTGGTTAATGTCAGCCTCTGGATCCTGGATTTGAATTCTCACCTGCAATAAGTATATTGGCTGTGGGGCCTGGAGCAAGTTACCAAAGTTATCTGTTCCTTGGTTGTTTCATTTATAAAATGGAATTAATAATAGAATTTACTTAGTTGTGTCATCATGAAGATTCAATGAGTTAATTACATGTAAAGTGCTGAGAATTGTGCTTATTATTATGTGTTTCTGTTTAATTAGATAATAGTGACCTAATTTAAAATCAGACACCATTAAAGGGGATAAACCAAGCCTCAGATGCAAACAGTAACCTAACAAATCATACATTACACTGTGTACAGAGTATGTTTATTTTCCAGAAAATAGTTTGCCATTGCAAAGTTATTTCTTATAAATTTTGATAACTGTGTTCCTTTATTAATTTACTTAAAATGAATATTGATTTTGTAAGACTAATTGACATTTGCCCTTTGATATGGTTTGGATCTATATCCCCACCAAATCTCATGTCGAATTGTAATCCCCAGTGTTGGAGGTGGGGCCTCGTGGGAGGAGATTAATGGGGGCAGAGTTCTCATGAATGGTTTAACACATCCTCCCGTATACTGTAAATCACCTCTGGATTACTTATAATACCTAATATGATGTAAATGTTGCGTCAGTCATTGTTGTATTGTTTAGGGAATAATGACAAGCACAAGAAGTCTGTACATTTTTAGTGTAGATGCGAATTTTTTTCCAAATATTTTCGATCCATGGTTGGTTGCCTATAGATGCAGAACCCGTGGATAGGGCGGGCTGATGGTAGAAGAGAATAATAGTAGGAATATCCTTAGAGATGGCTCAGGACAATGGCCAGAGGTGTTAGGATGGCCTGAAGATCGTTCTAAGTTTTTGACGGTTTTTGCAAGGAGGAGATGAAATCCGAGCTTTAGGACAATGAACTAATGGTATTTAGCGGGAGTGATGGGTGGCACAGAGAATATGAGTTCAAGAGCTCTTGGCAGTATTCCAGGGAAGACCTAAGTTACAAGCACTGAGAAGGGAGCAGAGTGGATGATTCAGAAGATAATATTATGCAGAATACATAGAATTGGGGAATTTTTTTGGATATGAAGAACAAAGAAAAGGATTATGTCCAAGATGACTGAGTTTTCAGGCTGATTGTGGGGTGAATGATGTTATTATACAAGGGGTGGGATAATTTGTAAAGGAAAATGGTAAGGTCATTTTGGGACATCATGAGTTTAAGATGATGGCGTACCATCTAGGTGGGGCCCACAGTGGAAACGCAGGGCTGGAGTTTATGAGAAAAACGAAGTTAGAGGCAGTAGAGAACGAAAGCTTGGGGACAGGATGCCCAGATAGCCTAGCACAGTGACAGGGGCCTCCTTCTCACTTAACACTCTTTCCTCAGCAAGAGGTACTTGGAAAAAAATCCTTGAATTCCAGGAGGATGAGTTTAACTACGGATTATAAACTTACTTCAGGTATGATCATCCACACTACTAAAAATATGTTACAGTGTGCTACAGCTTATTTTCAGATTTCCTTGGAAAGATGGGATCACACCAGAACAGCATTTTTCAAGATAAATTAGTTTTAAAATTTCTGTTTGCGTTCAAATATAGTTACTGCCAAGAAAGCAACAGAAGTATAACTGTGTTTATTCTCCGAGACCCCTTTGTGTTTGAGTTATAGTTGGCCTGCTAGCCTTTGCAGATATACTATAAAGCATTTTTTTTTTTTTTTTTTTTTGAGACGGAGTCTGGCTCTGTCGCCCAGGCTGGAGTGCAGTGGCGCGATCTCGGCTCACTGCAAGCTCCGCCTCCCGGGTTCACGCCATTCTCCTGCCTCAGCATCCCGAGCAGCTGGGACTACAGGTGCCCGCTATCACACCCAGCTAACTTTTTTTTATTTTAAGTAGAGATGGGGTTTCACTGTGTTAGCCAGGATGGTCTCCATCTCCTATAAAACATTTTCTTTAAATTGAATTCAATAAACGCTTTCACATATCCTTTCAGTGTGGAATTACAGTGAATGAGCTTATATTAGTCCGTTTTGCATTGAATTCCTTTATTTCTATAAAGGAATACCTGAGACTGGGTAGTTTATAAAGAAAAGAGGTTTATTTAGCTCATGGTTCTGCAAGAGTATACAAGAAGCATGGTGCCAGTATCTGCTTCTGGTGAGACCTCGGAAGTGTCTGCTCATGGCAGAAGGCAAAAGGGGAGCAGGCGTGTCACATGGCGAGAGAGGGAGCAAGAGAGAGGGGAGGAGGGAGGCGCCAGACTCTTGAACAACCAGACCTCTCATGAATTAGAAGAGTGAAAACTCATTACCACAAAGACTGCACTGAGCCATTCACAAGGGATCCAGCCCCATGACCCAGCACCTCCCATCAGGCCCCACCTCTGACATTGAGGATCTTACATCAGCATGATTTGGGGGGACAAATATCCAAACTCTTATGAGAGATTTAAACAAACCAAAAAACTATTGGAAACCACATTAATAATCTTGATGTCCTGTCAGGATTGATAAGGTGGGATTCTATCCAGTGTGATTTTTAAAATCTGATTTAGTATAAGCTATATGTATAGTTTCATAAGATTTTTTTAAGCAACCTTTATATGAATGCATTTATAAGGATGTGAAATGTTGTATTTTGATTTCCAGGCAATGCTTATAATCAAGAAGAACGTGTTGTTTGTGCTGGTTATGACAATGGGGATATCAAACTATTTGATCTCAGAAATATGGCATTACGGTGGGAGACAAACATCAAAAATGGGGTAAAGTACATTCTGATGCTTTTTGGTTTCTCTGCGCATGTTTCCATTCACCTCTGAATTACTACAAAAGGAAGACACCTCTAGTAACTCATCTCAGTCAACCCCTCTGCCAATGGTTCTTAACTTTTTGGGACCAAACTCGTTTGAGAATCTAATGAAAATCCTGAATCCTCTCTTCAGAAAATGAGCTCACACCCACATGTGGTATGTACAATGTTGGGGGAGTCACCAGCCCCTTCAGCCTGTCTGCAGACCCCTGTGGGCCATGTAGTAAGATTTCAAAATAAGCAAGTAAAAGGCCTTTTTATGCCAATACAGAAAGCCTGAAACAGTAGTCACCTCCCCAGCTCAGATTTTTGGTTCCTCAGTTGTACACCTTTAGCAAAGAATGTGGTTTCCTCCTGTTTTCTACTGTCAGCCTTTACTTAACTGTTAAATAACATAAAAAGTTAAATAATGATTCCCCAAAGGCATTCACTGAGCATGGGAACCCAAGATAGTTTTGTTGATCTTACTAATGGAAAAAAAAATGGTTTTTTCTTTTTTTTTTGAGATAGAGTCTTGCTCTGTTGCCTAGGCTAGAGTGCAGTGGCACAATCTTGGCTCACTGCAAGCTCTGCCTCCCAGGTTCACGCCATTCTCCTGCCTCAGCCTCCCAAGTAGCTGAGACTACAGGTGCCTGTCACCACGCCCGGCTAATTTTTCATATTTTTTAGTAGAAATGGGGTTTCATCGTGTTAGCCAGGATGGTCTCAATCTCCTGACCTCGTGATCCTCCCTCCTCAGCCTCCCAAAGTGCTGGGATTACAGGTGTGAGCCACCATGCCTGGCCAAAAAAAAAGAATTTTTTTTTGAGATGGAGTCTTACTCTGTCACCCAGGCTAGAGGGCAAGGGCGTGATCTCAGCTCACTGTAACCTCCGCCTCCCAGGTTCAAGCGATTCTCCTGCCTCAGCCTCCCAAGTAGCTGGGACTACAGGCACACGCCACCATGCCCAGCTAATTTTTGTATTTTTAGTAGAGACAGGGTTTCACCATGTTGGCCAGGCTGGTCTTGATCTCCTGACCTCATGATCCACCTGCCTTGGCTTCCCAACATGTTAGGATTACAGGCATGAGCCACCACGCCCGGCTGGAAAAAAATTTTTATGGTAAAAGTTAAAAGAGAAAATGATTGTTGGAGTGCTTTCACATTATCTGACCATTTTAAAGCTGTTTTACTTAGTTTAAAAGAGCCTCCTGAGTTAATACTGGTGAGACTACCAATAATAAATATTCTCTGTTTTCAGGTATGTAGCTTGGAGTTTGACAGAAAAGACATAAGTATGAATAAGTTAGTAGCCACATCTCTGGAAGGAAAGTTCCATGTTTTTGACATGAGAACACAGCATCCAACCAAAGGTTTTGCCTCTGTTTCAGAAAAGGTAAATATGAGGGAAATGTCTTTATATGAAGAAGAATGATAGCTTGGCTTAGACTGATAAGTAGAATTAGTCACCAAGGTTTCTTCCAGGTCTTTATGTGAGGGGAGCTATTTTTGATATATTCCTGTGAGATCTTGACAAGTTTTTCTGTGCAAAGAGTACTTCCCCAAAGTTTATCAACTTTAGACTTCTTGATTATAATAAAGATCTCAGTTAGGTAGGAATCTTATTTTGTAGTTTAGGGGCAATTAGAAGAAACCTAGCTGATAATAGGAATTTGATCAACAAAACCCATCCTCGTGTTTCCTAATAAATATATAATACTTGTGCTAATACCTGGTTATATATTTTTCAAAATATAACTATATGTACATGATGTCATTACATTTTATTTTATATTCCAGTTTGCTATATTAAATGAAATTATTGAAAGCACTGAGTACTGTGATTATAGTAGATGTTCAAAAATATTTTATTTACTTAACTTTGCCTTGCATTTGAGGTAGCTGAGAGGGAAATATGGTATTACAGCATTAGACCAATAGATGAGGAAAGCAGGGCAAAAGGAAAATACTGGTTTAAAAAAAAGATAGTTTCTGGACTGGGGGCATTACAGAAAATTCATGCAAAAAGGTCCTGTCATTCACAAGAAATGGATTGGAAATGTGATTTGAGCTTCCTAAAGTATAAAAAGAAAGAAATATCAATTACGGATTCCTTGTTTCCGTAAGATTAAAATATGCAAGTTGCTCATGAAGTAAGAATTTACTCCCTTGCTTCTCTCTCTCCTGTGGATTCAGTTAGGATTTCTTGAACCTTCCTATTTTGTCTCATTATTATTATTGTGTGTAAATTATTGTCACTGCCCTATGAAAACGAAATTCTTAACAAGATAATTATAAAGTATTGGTTTGCTTTTGTCATTTCAGAATATATTAAATATCTATCAACAACATAGATCACTTTACTAAACTGTTACATGTATAATTTGCAACACATATATCATTATCTATAAATAATAGTGTCATCTCCAATTTTTTATTTTGTTTGTTTGGCTTTTTTTTTTTTTTTCTTTTTGGAGACAGAATCTTGCCCTCTTACCCAGGCTGGTGTGCAGTGGCATGATTATGGCTCACTGCAGTCCTGGGCTCAAGTGATCCTCCTGCCTCAGCCTCCCAAGTTGCTGGGAGTATAGGCACACGCCACCGCATCTGGCTAATTAGAAATTTTTTTTTTTTCATAGAGACAGAGTCTTGCTGTGTTGCCCAGTCTGGACTTGAAACCTGACCTCAAGTGATCCACCTGAGCCTCCCAAAGTGCTGGGATTATAGGCGTGAGCCACTATACCTGGCCCAGTTTTTTAAACTTATATTTAGTTAACCCAGTAATTGCTAAATCTGCCAAATAGATGACTCTGGTATATTTTAAGAGGTCATTTCCCCTCTTGCTTTTTGTGTTTTTCTCAACTTCCTGAAGAAGAAGAGAAGTTTAAGCTACAAAATAAAATGTCTCAACAGCTTGAACCTAATCACTGGGAGACCGTTACACACTTAAAATATGTGTTTTGAGATATGAGTCTTTATCAGCTAGTGGTAATTCTTTCAAAAGACTATTGAAATCAAAGGTCAAGACTAATCACTCACTAAAATGTGGTGTTCCACAATAGCCAGCCCCGCTGCTTCTACAAAGCAGCAGTCATTCATTCCCTCTCACCTCCTTTCTCTCCCTCCCTCTGTTTCTCTCTGTCTCCTAAATTCCCCCCAGTTAATGCAGTATTGCCAGGATGGATTTAGGGGTTGCTATTGAGGTGCTAACAAACTGTTAACCTTCCAGCTGCTGGTTTTTAGTCTTTAGTCTAATGTGAATGATAAAGACCTTAGTTTATTATGACCATAAACATTGTCTATAAGTCCTCATGGTCCGTATTTTGAAGACTGGACAGGTCAATGGCAATACATTGAAAATAAGACTCTGGGAGCTGTTAGTTAAAATTCAGTCTGTAAATTTTAGTTAAAATTCAGTCTAGAAGAACTCTATACTTATTGCTGACTTTTGCTGTGAACTTCAAACTGTTCTCAGAACTAAAGTGCATTTTTAAAAATTCAGTCCACATTTTTTGTATATATAAACAAAAGTATATATTTTTGCATTTTGAGTGTTTTCCCCCTCAGAATGAACTAGAGGTATTTACATATGTAAAATCTATTCATAATGTATTTGGTACTGTAAACTTAAATGGACTTTAAATTTAATACCTGTCTTTTTAAAAATGCAGTAGAACTTTGTTTCATAAAGCAATAAAGAAAAATGATGCTTTTTCTAATTTCTTATGTGCTCCTATAAATCTCTGTAGCCATTATAAAGAAGCGTGCCAGAAAATAACCTTAATTACTTTTATAACCGTTGAAATTATAGTAGTAAAAGTTCTTTATTTGCAGAGTTTCTCTTCCAGGGCACCATTTAGCATATAAACCAGTTGTGTGCCTCTTGTTCTGTTTAGGCTCATAAATCTACTGTGTGGCAGGTCCGACACCTGCCGCAGAACAGGGAGCTGTTTCTGACAGCTGGAGGCGCCGGCGGCCTTCACCTCTGGAAGTAGTAAGTCTGCCAGTGCACACTGCTCCTTTTAAAGTTACCTGTGGGTGTAAAGTAGGATTAGATTGAACTTTTTTGTCTTTTTTTTTTCCCTGCTTTGACTTAGTTCATTTTGATATGATTTAAAATTTCATGGTATTACATAACTTGTTTTCTAAGCATTTTGTATGAATACACTTTACATTTAGTAAAGTGTACACTAATCTTCTTTTGATACATTAAGTCTATTTATAATTTTAGTTGTGTCTTCTAAGTATGTAAAAGTTGGCCCAAGACTTTTATCAGATATTATCTTGAAGTGATTAGAACACTCACTGCCTCTAAAAGATGGGGAAAGGGTTCCTTGCCTAAATTTGGATAACATCATTGTGATAGACCCCAACAGAGCCTGAGGCTCCTGACTGGTCTTCAGGAAAGACGTTATCACTGAGTTTGCTTTCTGCATATCTAGGCTGGGTGAGTTACGGTGAATGCTTTACTGTGCATGCTACTCTCTGAATCCCAAGGGCGCTAACATCGTAGATACTAGATCATTTAAAAGGTCTGATATACTTGCTCAGGGTTGGCCTGTGAAAAGGAGAAAAAGCAAAACAAAACAAAAATTAAAGATCTGATAAAAATTGTGAGTTAATGGTATTTCTGAATACTTTATTAGCTAAGCAATATGTACTTGGAGGGGAAAAATTATATCTTTCTTAAACATCACTCGGAAAAAATAGCAAGCCTATAAATGAAGGATCTTTCAAAAATAAAGTTTCATTAATAATGTAAGAAGAAAAACACCATCCTCAATATATCTGGGACTTTCACATTTATAAAATTCTTCTCTATTAGCTCCTTTGAGAAGCTGGAAGGGGTTCTGAAAAACAGGGCTACAGTTGGAAAGTACTTGTTAAAGTACTGTGTGCAGGGATACCGCTGACAAAAAACCAGAGTGAATGCTTTATTTTATATTTTCTGACAGAGTCTTGCTCTGTTGCCCAGGCTGGAGTGCAGTGGCATGATCTCATCTCACCGCAGCCTCCACCTCCAGGTTCAAGGGCTTCTCCTGCCTCAGTCTCCCGATTAGCTGGGATTACAGGTGCCCACTACCATGCCCAGCTAATTTTTATATTTTTAGTAGAGACGGGTTTCACCATGTTGGCCAGGCTGGTCCCGAACTCCTGACCTCAGGTGATCCACCCGCCTCGGCCTCCCAAAGTACTGGGATTACAGGCATGAGCCACCGCGCCTGGCCAGGGTGAACGCTTTAGATCAAAACAGTATGGTTATGGCAAAACTCTGTCTCTACGAAAAATACAACAATTAGCTGGGCGTGGTGGCACACGTCTGTAATCCCAGCTACTCGGGAGGCTGAGGCACGAGAGTTGCCTGAATCTGGGAGGTGGAGGGCTCAGTGAGTCGAGATCACACCACTGCACTCCAGCCTGGGAGACAGAGTAAGACAGAGCAACAGAGACTTTTTCTGTCTCAAAAACCACACAAACAGTATGGTTTCTGTGAGTGAAAAGCAGAGGAAAAGTTTGAGGCGTTCTGGGAGAATGTGGGGTAGACCGATCACTTGCTACTTTCCCTTCTTCTAGCACCTTTGCCCGTTGTTCTTCCCTGATTCTTCCACCCCGGTCTCCTCCCCACGTTAGGCTCTGCCAGTCCCCTTAGTGAAGCCATGTGGTCGCACGTCACTATTTTACTTGGTGACCAAATCTTTAGGCTGCTTACTTGAAGAAATAGTTCCAGTTTTCTTTGTAATCCACACGTGGATTTGTATTCCATAAGACACACAAACACTTTTGCAGCTGGAAGTTTTTACTACAGTGGATTTCGTTCTGTCGGTAAAGTTAGGTCTGTATGCAAATTTGAAGTTTAGTGCAATGTAAACTTTACACTTAACCAGAACAGATGTGCAGTCTAATCTTCAAATCGGTTTGGAATTTTACTGTCAAGTATTGTACCAGCAAAGGGAATTGGTTTAAGTACAATGATATTTAGCTTTATTTTCATTTGCCAGTCTGTCTTGGTAGTAATGCAATTAAATTGTAAATATTTATTGGCCGCTGAACCAACAGCTCCTAGAAGAAATCATCTAGTTATTCATGACTTGTTTTTTGAATAACTTCAACATGCTGGTTTTTTTTTTTTTTTTGAGTATTATTTGAATCACATACACATATTCTTTTAAAACTTCAACAGGTAATATGGAAGGTTTTTAAAAATCTTTATGTTATCTTTTGAATACTAAATAACTGCAGCCTTTGCCAAGAGATACGTGAAAGACGTCTGTATTTAAACCATTTGTTTATCTGAATGTTTTATTTCTTTTCATCAAAATGATTTGTAGGGTTTGAGAGGAAGAGAAAATAGTAGATCATCTACCTGTAGATTCTTCTTCCATTTCCATTTTGCTTCTGATTGGCTTTGTGCTTCTTACGTTCTTGGCCTTTGCCAGCATTTATGAAATAAAGATGCTGTCATAATTGATACTAGTAGGTTTTAAAAGGCCGTCTGAGGAGTGATGCTTCTGTATTTTATCAGGAGCACATCTCCACTGGGGAGGAGTGTTTTCTTTCCCCTTTTCCAATCTAGACCAGATGGGATTTATGACTTTAACCTTCGGCTTCTCTTACCATATCAATTTATATTTTCAGCTGAAAAAAATCATATGTTCTCAGAACCACTTTTTTCTTGTTGGAAACAATGACATTTAGGTCTAACATCTCCACTCTGTGACGCCTTCCCATAGAAGTGGTATACAAAAGGTCCTTAGGCTTGGGTCTGTGTAATGGAGCTTGAGGGTTAGAAGCTGGCATGTTTTTCATTCTGGAAGTGTTTAGATGAAGTTCTGCAAATGTTACTCAAGCCATTGCCTTTGCACATTGTTTGCCTGTGATATCCAGCAATCTAAATCTGGAGGAAAATTGCAATAAATCAAAGGTTATCAAAAGCACCAAGTAAATGTATTAAAGAATCCTAGATCAACCTAGAACTTTCATATTAAAAGAGAAAACATAGATACATGTTGAACAGAAATGACTTTTAGAAGTTTTTAGTAGAACTAATAACCCTTTTTATGACATGTTTTGGGGATAGGATTGAGGTTGAAATTGTCTCTTTATTTGCAAACAACTCAGTATTAGAAAGATTCTGTAAGTATTTATTAGTCCCAGTAACCAACTGAGAAATAGAGTCATTGAAGTGTATGTGTAGAAATAAAATGGTGAAAGCTAAGATTTACGCGCTCTTACTTTGATCTTGTTTTCAGTGAATACCCTATTCAGCGGTCAAAGAAAGATTCTGAGGGAATAGAAATGGGAGTCGCAGGTTCTGTAAGCCTTCTGCAGAATGTTACGTTGTCCACCCAGCCCATTTCGAGTTTGGATTGGAGTCCAGATAAAAGGGGTCTTTGCGTCTGTAGTTCATTTGACCAAACGGTGAGAGTACTAATCGTTACGAAACTCCATAAAATTTGACTTCAAGACTTTGGACTCACAGAATTTAAGATAGGTTCTGGAATCCTCTGACCCTCATTGAACAAAGCTGGATTTGGCTGATGACAAAAGCGCCCAGACACAAGCCCCTGGGCCAGCCTCCAGCCTCTCCTGGGGCGTGTTTGCCAACTTGCTTGCTGCTGCGCGTGGGTATCAGAAGCACGGAGTAAACTGTCTCCAGGGCCAGTGCTCTTCTTCTCCCTTCCATTTCTAAGTCAATAGTTGTCTATAATTAAACATATTTCAGATTTGTTCTGTGTCCGTGAAGTACCATATTTTATCTTTATGCTTGTGTTATGTTTTAGTGTCTATAATGTTGTGGTGGGAATCATTTCATTTGGTTTAAAAGAGTTTGCCTTGGAAAAACGGAATTAACCTTCAGAAATACATTTTGAGAGATTTCAGTGTCAGTAAGTTTCTGGACATAATATTATTGTATAAAATATCAAAATGGTGGGCCAGGCATGGTAACTCACGCCTGTAATTCCAGCACTTTGGGAGGCTTAGGCGGGCGAATCACGAGGTCAGTAATTCGAGACCAGCCTGGCCAACATGATGAAACCCTATCTCTACTAAAAATACAAAAAATTAGCTGGGCGTAGTGGCGGGCGCCTGTAATCCCAGCTACTCCGGGAGGTGGAGGTTGCAGTGAGCCGAGATCGCACCACTGCACTCCAGCCCTGGTGACAGAGTGAGACTCTGTCTTAAAAAAAATATATATTTATCTCTCTCTCTCTCAAAGTGGCACGGTTGGTCTAGATTTGGGTAACTATTTTCAGCAATTTAATTCATAAAACAAAATGCTATGATTTATAAAGCTCTTTTTTACTTAAAATACAGGAATTGAATTGGTGAGACTTTTGGTTATTGACTGTGGTAAGTGGTGGTGAAATGTACAAGATTGTAGGGGTTTTGTAGTCTTATTTTTGGTCATACTTTAAAAATGCATTTTATGAATAAACTTGTTTTTGAGATCTACAGAAGCTTTGATTCTGTTAACAGTAGTAATAAAGTTAACATTGTCACATCATTTTGCTTTATAAATGCTTAATTAGTAGTTAATTCACTTTGTTTCTTTAATGTTCACCTTATCTTTAAGCCTTTGGAATTATTGACTTTATCACACTTTCATTAAGCCTACCCTCCCCCACCTCCACTGAAGAGAATTCAGCCACCTAAAACATTCATAATATGTGAAATATATGTGATTTCAGGGGATCATGGAGAGTCACTTATTTGAAATATTAAGAAAATTAAGGTTTTTTTTTTTTTTAGTTTCCCAGTGTTTTATAGAATAATGCTGTGGATATAATTGTGAAGATAAAAATTAAATTGAACTTTAAAAAAGCTTATATCTGCAAGTTTTTTAAAAGTTTGCAGTGAAAAAAAGGAAACTTCGCAGAAGTCTCTCTTAGAACACTTGTATTTGGTAATAGAGTCAACAACAATAAATACCTGTATTTTATGAAATCTAAGATGTCATCGATACCACTGATGCTATGCCATTCAAGAAAACGGAGCCAACTAAAACATTCATAATATGTAAAATGTATGTGATTTCAAGTGATCATGGAGAGTCACTTGTTTGGAATATTAAGTTGAGAAAATTAAGCATTTTTTGGTTGTTGTTTCCATTTTTTTTTTTTTTTGAGACGGAGTCTTGCTCTGTCGCCCAGGCGGGAGTGCAATGTCACGATCTTGGCTTACTGCAACCTCTGCCTCCTGGGTTCAAGCAATTCTCCTGCCTCAGTCTCCCGAGTAGCTGGGATTACAGGCATGTGCCACCATGTCCTGCTAATTTTTGTATATTTAGTAGAGATGGGGTTTCGCCATGTTGGCCAGGCTGGTCTTGAACTCCTGACCTCATGATCCGCCCACCTTAGCCTCCCAAAGTGTTGGGATTACAGGTGTGAGCCACCGCACCCAGCCCCAATGTTTTATAGAACAATGGGATATAATTATGAAAGTAAAAATTAAATTGAACTTTTAAAAAGTTTATATCTGCTTTTTCTTAATTTGCAAAGAAAAAATGGAAAATTTGTGGAAATCTCTCCTAGGACACTTGTATTTGGTAATATAATAGAGTCAACAATAAACACCTGTATTTCATTAAATCTAAGATATCATTGATACCACTGATGCTAGGCTGATATGATGAAACTATGATAAAATGGTTTTTTTTTTTATCACTTACTGTTTGCTTTATATTAATTGAGTGTTCTTTTTATTTACACATAGATTTTTTTCCATTATGTATCACTTGTGTGCATCCTTAAAAAGAAAAATATATACAGGAGACTATTATCCTAAGTAAAGTAACTCAGGAATGGAAAACCAAACATTGCATTTCTCCTAAGTGGGAGCTAAGCTATGAGGATGCAGAGGCATAAGAATGACACAATGGGCTTTGGGGACTTGGGGAAAGATGGGAAGGGGATGAGGGATAAGAGACTACAAATCAGGTTCAGTGTATACTGCTCGGGTGATGGGCGCACCAAAATCTCACAAATCACCACTAAATAACTTACTCATGTACCCAAATACCACTTGTTTCCCCCAAACTTATGGAAATAAAAAAATTAAAATAGAGGAAAATTTATACAAAATAAATTTGGTATGCTATTCCTCGGATTCCTTCATATTCAGAGTTTAATTCTTCTAAATCACTTTTTGAATTCAGAGCCATCAGTGTTCATGGTTTTCCTTATAATATTGTCGTTTCTGCCGGGCGCAGTGGCTCAAGCCTGTAATCCCAGCACTTTGGGAGGCTGAGACGGGCGGATCACGAGGTCAGGAGATCGAGACCATCCTGGCTAACACGGTGAAACCCCGTCTCTACTAAAAAATACAAAAAAGTAGCCAGGCGAGGTGGCGGGCGCCTGTAGTCCCAGCTACTCGGGAGGCTGAGGCAGGAGAATGGCGTAAACCCGGGAGGCGGAGCTTGCAGTGAGCTAAGATTCGGCCACTGCACTCCAACCTGGGCGACAGAGCGAGACTCCATCTCAAAAAAAAAAAAAAAAAGAATAATAATAATAATAATATTGTCGTTTGTGCATAAAAATGTTGGTATGTAGCATTTCTTTAAAACATGTTCCACTATTGCCTTTGGGGATTTCTTTCAATTTACTTACGCTTCTTCAACATGTTTTTGTGTATACATACGTGCAGGCAGTGACAACTGTCAAGACTGCAGCCTGGCTGACCACGATTATTTCAGTTGTCTATTGCTGTATAACAAACCACTGCAGACCTTCATATCTTATAATACTAACGATCATTTATTTTGCTTAGGAGTCTGATTTGGACAGGGTTCAGCAAGGAAGCCTCATCTGTGCTCCAGATAGCGTGAGGCAGGCAGCTCTACTAAAGGCTAGTGGACCTGCTTCCAAGATGGCACTCACTCATACTACTTGCAGGTTGGTGCTGGCTGTTAGCTGGGACCTCAACCAGATCTGAGAAGCAGGGGCAGAGCTCACCACATGGCATAGGGTTTCTGAGCATGGTGGCCAGGTTCCAAGGGTGAGCATCCCAGGAAAACACCAGGCAGAAGCTATCTTGTTTTATTAATGACCTAGCTTCATAATTTACTTAGCATCACTTTGCCACACTCTATTAGTTGAGGCAATCACAACCTCCTATCCCAAGTTCAAGGGCAGAGGACATAAATTCTACTTCCTTTTTCTGTGTGTGTGTGTGTGTGTGAGAGAGAGACAGAAAGAGAGAGAGAGAGAGACAAGGTCTTACTCTGTTGCTATGCTGCCCAGGCTGGAGTGCAGTGGCGCCATCATAGCTCACTGCAGCCTCGACCTGGGCTTAAGGAATCCTCCCACCTCAGCTACCAGAGTAGCTGGGACTACAGGTGTGTGCTGCCACGCCCAGCTACATTTTTAAAATTTTTTGTGGAGATGAAGTAAATTCTACTTTTTGATGGGGTCTTGACTAGGTTCCAAAAAAGCATGTGAGCTGGTTGTGGTGGCTCATGCCTGGAATCCCAGCACTTTGGAATGCCAGGGCAGGTGGATCACCTGAGGTCAGAAGTTTGAGACCAATCTGGCCAACATGGTGAAACCCCGTCTCCACTAAAAATACAAAAATTAGCTGGGCGTGGTCATACACCCCTGTAATCCCAGTTACTTGGGAGGCTGAGGTGGGAGAATTGCTTGAACCTGGGAGGTGAAGGCGTGTAGTGAGCTGAGATCATGCCACTGGACTCCAGCCTGTGCGACAGAGTGAGACCCTGTCTCAAGAAAAAAAAAAAGCATGTGAGACTTTGAAATACTGTGGCTAGTTTTAGAAAAGACAATCTGGTGCAGTGATTATAAGATTCATCCTAATTTCAAAGATGCATGAATGGACAGAAGGATGTTCTCATTCGAATTGATGAAATGCATTGCTTCAAATGCAGATACTCCTATTCCACCCATCTACATACACCCCTCCCTGCCCCTAATTTGTTGCAGACACGACTAATCAATCATGCCACTCATTCTCCCTGAGCCTCACAAGCTTTATGACACTCCGCTAGGAGCCACTACCAACTGCTGGCAAGTGAGATAAAAAGTATTTACTCTCCTGAATCTAGAGAGTGAAAAACAGGTAGCCTCCTGGACCAGGAGTCACTGGACACCCCTCTCCCCCAGCCCGTGGCTTTGTGTTTCAGTATGCCAGGAAATGATGAGGCTCTCCAGCACTAGACCATATAAACCAAACTGATGCAAAAACCAAAATGGCGCTTCATTCATATGTAGTGAGGGATGAACCCTTAGGTGCCAAAATGCCTAGGTTTGCCAACTGAGAACCTTCTTCGTGTCCATTTATCTGAGATTCTGTGTAATTGTTTTGAAGTCTTTCTGTGAGAGTGGAATTAGAGACAGGTGTTGACAGTATTTAGAATAATGCATCCAGGCCTTAGTGAAGCCTAAAAAAAAAAAAAACCAGTCTCAGAACCATGAAGCTCTAGGCTATTGTGCACTTTTTACTGCAAATATGTTTCCATTCTTTAACTTTGCTGGGTGTGGTGGTAAATTGTAGACTGTTTTAGTAAGGGATTTCTGGAATAATTCTCATGGGGGTGGCGGGGAACCTTCCAGGGAAATGCTACTTTGTAATGACTTTTTTTTTTTTTCTTTTGACCACCAGACTGTCCTCTAAAGTAAGTGCGACATGCAGGCTTCAGATATGAAGCTGGCTTGTGCAACCTGATTATAACATAGCAGTCTGCAATCAGGTGCTATGGCTCGTTTGAAAAATATGTGGGCAATTGGCTTTTAGCTATGTTTTTGTTGCTGTTGTTATTATTTAGTTTTTATTTCATAATCATAAACTTAACTCTGCAATTCATCCAGCTAGGCATGGAAGGGAATAAGGAAAGCATGGAACTGCAGCAAGAGCACAAAGATTCTAGGATACTATGAGCAAGTGGGGTGGAAGGGTGCTCTCCTGGGCTACAGAAGGAATAGTCTGGTGGTTAAGACAAAACATGAGTCACACTGATTAGAGATGTCCACAGTTAGCAATGGTGATCTTGCTGGTCTTGCCGTTCCTGGACCGAGAGCGCTCCATGGCCTCCACAATCTTCATGCCTTCTTTCACCTTGCCAAAGACCACATGCTCGCCATCCAACCACTCAGTCTTGGCAGTGCAGATGAAAAACTGGGAACCGTCTGTGTTGGGCCCAGCATTTGCTATGGACAAGATGCCAGAACCTCTGTGTTCTAGGATGAAGTTCTCGTCATCAAATTTCTCCCCATAGATGGACCGGTGCCATTATGGTGTGTGAAGTCACCACCCTGACACATAGACCCTGGAATAATTCTGTGAAAGCAGGAACCCTTGTACCCAAATCCTTTCTCTCCAGTGCTCAGAGCACAGAAGTTTTCTGCTGTCTTTGAAATATTGTCTGCAAACAGCTCGATGGAGATGCGGCCCGAGGGCTCACCGTCAATGGCGATTTTGAAGAACACGGTGGAGATGACCATGGCTGGTAGTACTGGGCTCCTGGCGGCGTCAGCATCTGCTAGCTATGTTTTTTAAAAGGCGGGTTGGTTACACTTACCCAGGAAGCCTCTATCTCTGAATGTCTGGCCACTCTCACTGTGTTGTGGAGCCCCACCTCCCTGCTTTGGATGAGACTAGACTGCCAGGCACCATTCTCAGGGCCATACCCAGCCGTCCCAATAAAATGGGGCCTAATGCTGCTCTTCTGAGAGCTTGGGGGCACTGGGCCCATGCTGCCCTCAGACTTATCAGGACCTGCTGACAGAAGTCCTGTCCCATGTCCAACCAGCTGAGGACTCAGAGCTGCTAGGACAATGTCCTCTGTTATTCCACCCTAAGTACCTGCATATTGCCTGGAGTGGTGAGAAATTCTTTAACCATCAGTTTTCCCTACCAGGTTTAGGATGAACAAGTGGCAGTAAGAAAACTCTGTGAATCTTTGTCACTGTGTAGGGATCTAGAGGCTAAACCCTTGTCCTCAACTCCAGAACCAGAAAAATGGTTGTTAGTAGAACAGCACAGAGGAAGCAGATGCAGATTATCCTCACAGTGCCATGGCCATGAATGCAGTTGTCCATAGGTTTTGTATATTTTACATCAAACATCAAGCTTGAAATAAGGAACAGGATTTTGTGTTTTTAACTTAGAGCATAAGAGGAGATTCTAGGTAAAAGGGCTGTGACCAAATACAGCTGCATTTATATAGTCATGGATCAATTTTATGAAGTATTCTTTAACAACTGAGCTTTGCTTATGGTGTTGTGATCCAGCTCTATCCCTAAGCCAACTTAAAACCAGATCACTCAGCAATACCCTTTATACAACACTTTTTTTTTTAATTTTAATTGAGATTGAGTCTCACTGTGTCACCCAGGAAGAGTGCAGTGGCATGATCTCAGCTCACCGCAACCTCCGCCTCCTGGGTTCAAGCACTTCTCCCACCTCAGGCTCCCAAGTAGCTGGGATTACAGGCATGTGCCACCACGTGCAGCTAATTTTTTTATTTTTAGTAGGGATGGGGTTTTGCCATGTTGGCCAGGCTAGTCTCAAACTCCTCACCTCAAGTGATCTGCCTGTCTTGGCCTCCCAAAGTGCTGGAATTATAAGCATGAGCCACTGCCCCTGGCCCCTTTATACAACATTTAATAAATGTTGGGCCAGGCACAGTGGCTTATGCTTGTAATCCTAGCACTTTGGGAGGCCAGGAGTTCAAGACCAGCCTGGGCAACATAGTGAGACACTTGTCTCTACAGAAAATTTTTTTTAAAAAAGTAGCTGGGTGTGGTACCACAGCTTATAGTCCCAGCTGCTTGGGAGGCTGAGGCAGGAGGATCACTTGAGCCCAGGAGGTTGAAGCTGCAGTGAGTGGTGACCGTGCCACTGCACTCCAGTCTGAGCAAAATGAGAGACCCTGTCTCAAAAACAAATAAATAAATAAATAAATAAATGAAAATGTTGATTGGTGATTAAAATGATAAGTAATTAGAAAAAAAAGTCCATCTTAACCCCTGGCCTGTTTTCTGAAGGCATTGTTATTGATTAGGGTTAGGTTGAGCTGCAAGTAACTGAAAACCCAAAATATACATTTTTTTTTTATGTCTCTCATCAAAATCTAGGTAAGCAGTCTGGGCTACTCTAGTGGCTCGACAGTGACCAGGGACCTGCTGCCCTGTGTCTTCTTCCCCCGCCATTCTCATGGAACAGTGTGCCTGTTCCAGTTGAACCATCACATCCACATTCCAGACAGCAGAAAAGTAGGAAAAGTAAGAAAAAGAACATCTTGCCACTTTGAAGAACACTTTTGCTTGTATCCATTGAACATGATTTGGTCCTGTGTTCACACCTATCACAGTGAGACTGAGAAGAATAAACCTGATTGTGTGCAATCATATACCTGGCCAGCGTTTGGGAGTTCTGGTACTGAGGAAGCAGGGAAATGGATGTTGGGAGGGGTAGCTGGATTCTGCTGTGGCCTGACAGAGCCGTCAAACACAGCCTTCCTGGCTGCTCCTCCCATGAGGTGACAACTAGGGCGCAACCAATGCGTGCTGCTTTAGGCCAGAGCTGGGTCCTGGCACCCAATACTCCCTTTTGGCAATTGTATCTTCTCCATCAGCTGTTGTAAACTAGACACCATGGAATCCCTTGGTTTTTTAAGTTACTTTTATTATCCTTTATGTGCATCAATGCAAGCCCAGCCCAGTACAAAAATAGGAAAGGAAAACTCCCCCTAAACACTCAAATGGATCTTTCATACTACATTTCTTTTCTTGCGAATTTATTTTTACTTAATAATAACTTTTTTCGAATCCCAAATACCTTTTCCACTCAAGGTCAGTACAGAGTCACACGCAGTAGAACATGAACGGCGCAGCTTACCTCATGCGTGTCCATAAACTCACCAAAGGAGCTTGAAAGGAGAACAGTGTCTTTATGATCCGGCATGTCTTGGTACCTGCTTAAAATCACTTTTGCTTGTGATTTAGCTGGATACACTTTGTATATATACATGAAAAAAAATATATTTTTTTTTTCTGGGAATGTCTAAGGACTGTTCAACACACAAAATGATTTCATCCTTTTTTGAATGAGAACAGCCCAAAAGTTTCTGGCAAATACACAGAGTTCGTGAGACATGAAATTCAATTATGTCGTGGTACATCAGGTCCGCCTCTTCTCGACTTGCAGTGGATTTTCTTCCTCTGTGAAGGAGGCCCCCCTCCAGCCGCGCGTTCGGAACCCCAGGCCGTCCTTGTAACTGAAGACCCAGTGGTGCGCTGCCCCCTTGTGGGAGGTGTGGGCATTGCAGACCTTTCATCACAAGGACACGGAATTTGTCTTTCAAATGCGGCTGGAAAAATCTGTCCTTTTTTAATTCCCAGGAGGCACGCAAGCCAAATTGGACCTTGAGAAAAACATTATCTTACAGAAATGTCTTCCAATAAAAAATGTGATTGTGTTTATGAAAAAAACCCACTTCGTATATAACAGCACTGCATAGCATGCCTATGCTTGTTTTTGCAGAATGGGTTTTTTAACCAAAAGTTGGATCGTTAGCTTTATTATAGATTCAGTCTTACTGGTAGCATCACAAGGCTGACTTCCAAGAGAAAATATTTGGCTTTTTATAAAGTGAGGAACTATTTTGTAAAGTAAATAGCACATGCCTCTATCTTCCACCAACCATTTATTCTGTAAGTTCTGATTTTAATGAAGTATTTCTCAGAGTAAAGACTTCTTTATACCATCACTAAACTTCCTGCAGGAATTTTAGAATTTCTCCCCATCTTCTTTGCTTTCCAGATTCACGTGGGATATAGCTACTTTTTTTTTTTTTTTTTTTTGACACGGAGTTTTGCTCTTGTTGCCCAGGCTGGAGTGCAATGGCACAATCTCGGCTCAATGCAACCTCTGCCTCCCAGGTTCAAGCAATTCTCCTGCCTCAGCCTCCCGAGTGGCTGGGATTACAGGCATCCGTCACCATGCCCGGCTAATTTTGCATTTTTAGGAGAGACGGGGTTTCTCTGTGTTGGTCAGACTGGTCTCGAACTCCCGACCTCAGGTGATCTGCCTGCCTTGGATTACAGGCATGAACCACCGTGCCCAGCCATATAGCCACTGTTTTTAAAAGCCATTTCTGCACTACCAAGTTAGTGACTAGCAGCCCTCCACCTGCTCACCTTTGGCTTATGGACCATGCAGCTAAAAGAAGCAACACAAAATAAACTGTGGTCAAAAGAGACTTACAGTTCTCCCTCACACAGGAGGCTGAAGACGCTCACACTTCCTCCTTTTAAGTCTTCAACTTTTCTTCTTTATCACGCCCAAGGCTTTCATGGTCAGAAAACGTCAGTGCTGGAAGAGGCCTTCGAGAACTCTGCTCTCAATTTCTGCATTTGAAGACGGACGCAGACCCTCATCTCCTGACCCGTCATCCAGTGCTGTTCTCCTGCACCTCCCTGAGGAGTCGCTCAACACTCCGATCCCTCCAAGAAGCTGGGGTGCCTCTCAATTTAACAAGCCAGAAACCGAGAACTCTATGCAAACAACACCACTGCTCAGAGGTGATAAGGGTAAGCAAATAAACCCCCAGGGAGAAACAGAAGCAGAGTTTTGGCTCTCACCACCCTGTAGATAAACAAGTGTTTGATCTGGGCCGAGCACCTGCCTTATCTGGTGAGAGATAACATTCACACTCAGAGGGAGTCTGTGCTTGCAGCCAACAGGTTTGGAATCCTGTTGAGCACTGACCTGGCCAGCACGGCACAGGAACTGAACTAGGGCTCAGGAACGAGGGACCAGGGGAAATTTTGTTACCACCCAGGGGGAAAGAGAGGGTCTTCCTGCACTCCTAAGAGCTCGTAGGCTAACGGGCCCTAAGAAAACAGACAGAGAAGCCTCAGCTAGGGGAGTCCTGATGGCCACAGTCCCCACGAATCCACTATGGGCCACTTAGGGCATGTTATGAATTTTATAATCTGCTCCATGAAGCTTCCTAGGAAGAATGTCAGAAGCCTTATTTTCTTGCTCACTGTTGAGGTTATGGAAGCTAAAGAAAGCAGTGTATGCCAGGCGCGGTGGCTCACGCCTGTAATCCCATCACTTTGGGAGGCCAAGGCAGGTGGATCACTTGAGGCCAGGAGTTTGAGACCAGCCTGGCCAACATGGTGAAACCCCATCTCTACTAAAAATACAAAAAATTAGCTGCATGTGGTGGCGCGCCTGTAGTTCCAGCTACTCAGGAGGCTGAGGCAGGAGAATCGCTTGAACCTGGGAGGCAGAGGTTGCAGTGAGCCGAGATCACGCCACTGCCCTCCAGCCCGGATGACAGAGTGAGACTCCATCTCCAAAAAAAGGAAAAGAAAAAGAAGGCAGTGAAGAGTAAACTCAGAGGGAAACAAGTGGCCTGTCTCTAGAGTCTTGATCAGGATCACCTTTTGAACATGATACTGTTGACAGTAAGAGTAATAATAATAGCTGCTAATATTTGTGGAGCGCTTACTATATTGTTTCTCATATGTTATATTTTTAAATCCCCACCACAAAACTCTGGGGTAAGTGCTATCGTTTGTTGTTGTTGTTTTGAGATGGAGTCACTGTGTTGCCCAGGCTGGAGTGCAGTGGCATGACCTCAGCTCACTCCAACCTCCACTACCCCGGTTCAAGTGGTGCTCTTGCCTCAGCCTCTCGAGTAGCCGGGATTACAGACATTAGCCACCGTGTCCGGCTAATTTTTGTATTTTTAGTAGAGATGGGGTTTCACCATGTTGGCCAGGCTGGTCTTGAATTCCTAACCTCAGGTGATCCACCAGCCTTGGCCTCCCAAAGTGCTAGGATTACAGGCATGATAATAAACTCTTAACCTCACCATTTCTGTATAGAAGTGGAGGTTGTCAGAGCACTTTTTCCATTTATTTTGCTACTTGGGCTTAAGGATGAAAGTCCTATCACAAACTGTTGTCACAGTGAATGTTGGCATTCGGAAGGGTGCTGGGGAGAACAGGGAGAGAGCACAGGAGCCTGAAAGGGGAGGAGAGGGAAGGGATTTCCACACTCTCGCCACAGCCTGTTACTGTCTCCGTGGCAGCAGAACAGCAGGTTGCCTCCCCATGTCCACGCTCCCCTCCCACCTCAACAACAGGAGCCCATTTTAATCACAGCACAGAATAAAGACTATATTTCCCAGTCTCCCTATCAGCAAGGTGTGGACACTGTGGAGCATGAAGATGGGCCTATTGTCCAGAGGGGTAAAAACAAAAGCATAAGGAGTCTGTCGCTGGTGATTTGGGAGCCACCATACCTGCCCTAGGCTGTTTACCTTGACAACTTTGACAATAGACAAAAATACTTGTTTCTTGTTTAAGCCAATGAGAGGTTAGGCTTTGCCTTGTATGCATGGATGACTGTCTTCCTCCGTTTTGTGATGCTATAAAAGAATACCTGAGGCTGGATAATTTATAAAAGAAAGACGTTTATTTAGCTCATAGTGCTGCTGGCTGAGAAGTTCGAGGACACAGCCCTGCTTTCTGGTGAGGGCCCTTATTCATGCTGCCTCCCAAGATGGTGGAGAAGGTCAAAGGGGAAGCAGACACACGAGAAGAGAGGGAAAGCCGAAGGGCTCCTGACTTTATAACAACCCACTCTCAGGGGAATAATTCAATCCACATGAGAACTAATTCAGTCTCACAAGAGACAGAGCTCACTACTGGGAGAAGAGCACCAAACCATTTATGAGGGATCCACCGCTATCACCCAGACACTTCCCACTGGACCCGATACCCCAACAGCACCGCATCAGGGCTCAAATTGCAACATGAGCTTTGGTGGTGACAAACCAACCATATCTAAACCATAGCAGACACCTAATCCTAACTACTAGCTACTCACTTGTAAAAATTTTTAAAGAGGCGAAACAGGCTCAGTAAAAGTAAGTAACTGTCCAAAGACATGCAACTATGACCTGGCAGCATTCGGTTTTGAATCTGTCTGTCTGATCCAAGACTTCATCTTTCCAGCATAGTCTGTACTAACAAATGTAATTGGAACATGCGTGTATGTGGTGCTTTATAATTTGTAAGTATTTTCTTATATATTATGGAATGTGTACAGTTGGAATTTTTTGGCTGCAAGCAACAGAAATAGACTCTGAATAACTTACATGAAAGAGGACTCTTAGGAAGATTTAGGGTAGTAAATTAGTCAGGGATCAATTAGAGAAGCAAAGCACTAGGGATTTCTTTTTCTTTTCTTTTCTTTTCTTTCTTTTTTTTTTTTTTTTAGGCAGAGTCTTGCTTCTTCACCCAGGCTGAAATGCAATGGCGCCATCTTGGCTCACTGCAACCTCCACCTCCCAGGTTCAAGCAATTCTCCTGCCTCAGCCTCCCAAGTAGCTGTGATTACAGGCATGTGCCAGCACCCCTGACTAATTTTTGTATTTTTAGTAGAGATGGGGTTTCACCATGTTGGCCAGGCTGGTCTCAAACTCCTGACCTCAAGTGATCCACCCACCTTGGCTGCCCAAAGTGCTGGGATTACAGTTGTGAGCCACCGCAACCGGCCTCTTTCTTTCTTTTTTTTTTTTTTTTAATAATATAATGGGTATTTACTATAGTACTTCTCATCAGGAGGATGTTACTCAGTTAATATAAAGTTGTTTTCTTAACATTAAATCTCTTTTCTATGTCAATGTCTATAGCGTTTTTTCTGTTTTTTTAATTATTTATTTTTATTTTTTTATTTTTATTTTTTGAGACGGGGTCTTGCTCTGTAGCCCAGGCTAGAGTGGTGCAGTGGTGCAATCTCGGCTCACTGCAAGTTCCACCTCTCAGATCCGGGTCCCAGTTCAAGCAATTCTCCTGCCTCAGCCTCCCGAGTAGCTGAGATTACAGGTGTATGCCACCATGCCCAGCTAATTATTGTATTTTTAGTAGAGACAGGGTTTCACCATGTTGGCCAGGATGGTCTTGAACTCCTGAGCTCATGATCCACCCGCCTTGGCTTCCCAAAGTGCTGGGATTACAGGCATGAGCCACTGTGCCTGGCCTATAGTGTTTTGTTTTTTTTTTTTAAATATTAAATCTTTTCTGCATTTCATTTCAATATTAGATACACTGAATACATTTTTCTTTTTTTTTTTTTGGGACGGAGTCTCGCTCTGTTACCCAGGCTGGAGTGCAGTGGCACGATCCCGGCTCACTGCAACCTCCGCCTCCCAGGTTCAAGCCATTCTCCTGCCTCAGCCTTCTGTGTAGCTGGTACTACAGGTGCCTGCCACCACGCTCGGCTAATTTTTTTTTTTTTTTTTGTATTTTTAGTAGAGACAGGGTTTCGTCGTGTTAACCAGTATGATCTCAATCTCGTGACCTCGTGATCTGCCCGCCTCAGCCTCCCAAAGTGCTGGGATTACAGGCGTGAGCCACTGTGCATAGCCCTTAAATACATTTTTCTAAACATTTTTTTCCCCAGAGATAGAAGTTTCCCTTTTTGGCTGACTATCTGATATTTAAATACAATATTACCTCGAAAGACAACAAAACAAAAATCTAATAAAAATATGGAGAAAAGACTCCTCAACGAATCAGGAGGCAGCGATTATAACTGAACAGTGATGGTTTCCTAAGATTCTGGGCAAGAACTTCCTTCTTCCTATTTCACATGCTTTGAGAAGTCTAAAACTATGAAATATTACTTGTGTCAATTTCAGCCATCTTACTTCTTTGACTTCCTTTCTAAACAGCAAATACAAATTATAGGCTGCATTTTTTCTGCACATTATTTGTTGTAAAGAAAACATTTTTTAAAAATTTTTATATATGTATCTGTTTGTTCCCATTTCAGGGAAACAATGAAGAATGTAAAACTCCCTTATTTACTGATTCTTGGAAACTGTCAGACACCAAAGCTCAGGTTTAGCCTCAATAGCACAAAGGTTTTCAGGGTGCGGTTTGATTCAGTAAGCCCTTCAAAGTCACATCTGTCCATATCTCTTTTCTGCATATACCTTCAAGCAAGCATAGATGCCTGTAATGCTGAGAACCACACCTATCAAGAGAGTGATTGCATCGTTGGCTTCTACTGCTTCGACAACAGGCAGCATCAAAGGCGTGACATGAGAACTAAGGACAACTGTGTTGAAACTGAGGTCATGATGTTGGAATCTTGAGGGCTGAAGGTTCCAAAGACATGGTGTATAGAATTCTATTTGACTTGAAATTTTCCCTTCCTGGAGCTCCGAATGCTATAGTTTAGAGGTTCCACATGGCACTGCCTTCCAGGAAGCAGCGTAACAGGAATCAGCACTAGGGACTTCTTACCAGGATTTGATCTTACCCATCCGTGGGAGCTGCTGACGCAGTCTCTGTAAGGCTCTTGCCCTCGGGTCTGATGCTGAACTTGCAGTCCGCAGGGCAGGCAGCTGGGTCAGAGAGATGCGGTGAACAAGAACAAGCTGGAAACCACCCGCTGGAGACCGTGAGGAGGGACTGAAACCGTGCCTCTGATTTGGGTGGCATGGGTCTCCTGCAGAAGTCAGGATCCTTCATCACAGAGCTCAGCAGACCTGTCTGGCTCAGAAGTCGGGAAAGCTGAAGGAGGATCCTGAGAAGGGTAGAGCAGCTACAGGCCCAGCCCCTGCCTCCTGCTGACGCGGTGAGCCAGTGGAAAGTGACAAGGTGTGCAAGCTACAAAAACTGCTGCCACTTCACTTCCACCCTGCAAATCTCACACCAGGAGCTTCTACATGGCCCACCCTACTTGGAAACATACAGGAAAGCAAATTCTGGGAAATGTAATTCAACCTTGCCAGGTTGGCATTTATAAAGCCACCTCGGGTAGCATGTGGAACTGAGGAGAAAGCTCAAGAATCAGGTTTTGGACAGGAAAGAAAGCAAAGAAGCTCAGGAGTTCGGTGTGGCAGATGGGCACTCATGCTCTACGTCTTTGAATTACCTCCAACTGAATTTCCTCCTTGTGCTGCTCAAATTCCCAGGGCAGAGGCCAGGTGGCTCTTGTGGGTCATGTACTTACTCCTTGGCCGGGGGAGGGTGGACACTTGGTTGACTGTCCAATATCATTGCACGCATTGGGGGAATGCTGGTCCCCCAAAGGGAAATCAAAGCGCTGTCATGAGAGTGAGGGAAGTGGATGCTGGGCAGACAGACATGATGAATGCTTACTGCCCTGTGAATGCTACAGAATAGGGAGACAGGAGGCATTGAAAGCAAATTTCTTTGCTGCTCAGGTCAGCTTCTAGCCTTACTCTGAAGTCAAGCTTTTGGAGAGTGAAGACAACATCTTTCTCCTGCTCTTCCCAATGCCTAATCATGACAAAGGACTGAAGTTTAGGGTGAAGACAGCAAAGCAGCCCCAGAATCAGGGCTTCTAGTTACCACTCTTCCTTCTGTCAGGGGTGCGTGTGTGTGTGTGTGTGTGTGTGTGTATGCACATGCAATTTCTAGAAGGGTACAAAACGTTTCAGATGATCAGAGTGACTCCCTAGAGGCTACCACCTACTGCTTTAGGTTTGGTGTAACTCTGCAATTCTGTATGTTCAATCAATTGATATTTATCAAAGATGGATTAAGAAGCTGTGTAGTGTAATAATTAAGTCTGGGCTCTGAAGCCCAGAATGCCTGAGTTAAAATCCTAATTCTACCACTTCCTAGCCTGTTGAGGAAGTTCCTCAACCTTTTTATGCCTTGATTTCCTCATCTGTAAAATAGGGGTAATGATCATAGTTACCTCACAGATTTGTTGTGAGGATTTAATGATTAGTGCACATAGTGGTCTTAGGCTTGTGTCTGGTGCACAGGATGTGCTCAACACAAATTTAGTTACTATTTCCCAACATTGCTTCAGGATCTGTAGAAGGATGGGACACAATCTCTGATTTTGAAGAACTTAAAACTTAATCGAAGAGACAAGAGCAACATATGGAAACAACAGCCAACAACTGTGGCATTAAGTGTTAAATTGTGTGGTTCCAACATATACAGAAATCAAGAAGGGGGCAGAGCAGTGCAGGACGCGGAAGCTAAGGAAGGCTGGACAGAGGGGGAAGAAGCCTTGGCCTGGGGTGGAGGGATGGTGGGACAGGCCAGGGGAGATCACTTGGAGTGAAGATGTTGATGTGAGTGCATGTGGCATGTTGGGAGAAAGAGAGACGCTGATCACAGAGAAAGAGGCTGTGATTGTGTCAGTAATGACTTTTTGGCTTCGAGACACAGGAACCCAACTCACATTGAGTTAATACAAAAAGAGGAGGTGTGAAACCATGAAGTGCAGGGATAAATTACCTTCTGGCATGCTGAATGAAACACGAAAAGCTCAGATCATGCTTCCAGGGCAGTGTCTGTTAGAGTCTTGGATCTCTTTCCTCTGGGTTGACTGTATTCTCAGGCAGGCTTTCCCTCCATGGTGGCAAAAGTGACTGGGTGTATATCATCCCAGCTGAACAACCCCAGTGGGCAGAGAACAATTTCCCCTCCATCAGTTCCTGCAAAGGCCTTGGGATTGAGGCTCATGGGCCTGGCTGGGTCACCAGCCCATCCTTGAGCTAATTGTGACAGTCAGGGAGGATGGGTGCTCTCATTATTCAGGCCCAATCATCAGCCCACAAATTTCAAACAACAGAGAGGGTATTGAGGTAGTTCCCACAGCAAAGTCAGGCTGCCACCATGAGAAGGGGAACTGACACTGGGCAGGCAAGAACAGCAGATGCCTTTGGAGGACTCAGTCCCAGCCCAGCTCTTCATGAGCTCTAGATCTTTGGACAAGTCATTCAACCTTTGCAGGCCTCTACCTGTAACCCGAAAAACGGGCGATAGAGAGTCTGCCAATCAAACAGGATAAGGTCTGCATAGGCTCTCTGAAAAGACAGAGCCTCCTGCAAATCTCAAGAGCCATTGTTAAGAGGAGACCAGCCTGATCAGACAAGAAAGAACACTTAGAGCAAGTATATGTGTGTGTTTATTTTGTTTTGTTTTTTGAGATGGAGTCTTGCTCTGTCACACAGGCTGGAGTGCAGTGACTCGATCTCCACTCACTGCAACTTCCGCCTCCCAGCTTCAGGCAATTATCCTGCCTCAGCCTCCCGAGTAGCTGGGACTACAGGTGCGTGCCACGACATGCAGCTATTTTTTTTTCCCCTGTATTTTTAGTAGAGATGGGATTTCACCATGTTGGCCAGGCTGGTCTCGAACTCCTGACCTCAAGTGATCCACCCGCCTCAGCCTCCCAAAGTGTTGGGATTACAGGCGTGAGTCACCATGTCTGGCCTTGTTTTGTTTTTTGAGACAGGGTCTCATTCTGTCGCCCAGGCTGGAGTGCAGTGGTGCAAACATGGCTCACTGCAACACCTCTTAGGCTGAAGCAATCCTTTCATCTCAGCCTCCTGAGTAGCTGGGACTACAGACATGTGCCACCATGCACAGCTAATTTTTTATTTTTTGTATAGACAGGATCTCCCTATGTGGCCCATGCTGGTGTTGAACTCCTGAACTCAAGCAATCCTCCTGCCTTGGCCTCCCACAATGTTGGGATTACAGTCATGAGCCACCGTGCCCAGCCAGAGCAAGTGTATGAGAAATAAAGTGCCTAGGATGGATGTCACAGAACCCTGAAGAGGATGTAGGAACACAGACAAGGGACTCCTCAAGGGCAGGGGAATATGCCCCATGGTGCCATGCTGGGCAGCTAGTGTGGGTGCTGAGTAACTATTTGATGTTAAATATGAGGGCATAGGCCAGGTGTGGTGGCTCATACTTGTAATTCCAGCACTTTGGGAGGCAGAGGTGGGCGGATCATGAGGTTAGGAGATCAAGACCAGTCTGGCTAATATGATGAAACCCTGTCTCTACTAAAAATACAAAAATTAGCCGGGTGTGTTAGCACACACCTGTAGTCCCAGCTACTCAGGAGGCTGAGGCAGGAGAATTGCTTGAACTCAGGAGGTGGAGGTTGCAGTGAGCCGAGATCACACCTCTGCACTCCAGCCTGGGAGACAGAGTGAGACTATACCTTAAAAAAAAAATGTGTGTGTATATATATGTATGAGGGCATATGTTACCAAAGGATAAATACCTCACAAAAGAGTCAACACAGTAACAAATGCGGGCCTCAGCCCTTGGAGGCTCTCATTAGTTACCAGCAGGGAGACCAGGCTTCAGTTTGGGGCCCCAGGGCCTGCCTCTCCTCATGGTTCTGTTATGAGCAACCTGGGAAAGTGAGGGGAAAATGGGGATTGTTAAGTAGTGCAGCTCACATCTAACGGCCAATGTGCCGTGAGGAAAGGGCACGCTGAGAAGCGCTGCTCCCTGTGGCTGGACTGTTATTTACAAGGCCTAGTGAGACCACAGGCGGTGACCCTGGTGCTGGTCCTTAGGGAGGAGTCTCTGAAGTCAAGACGGAAGGCAGTGGAAACCCAGAGGGTCAGGCACTGATTCACAAGGCCTACTCAACACCCAATAGGCAAAGGCCCCCAAAAGAAGCCGTTCAGATCCACATGCCCGTGGTGCCCCCCACCTCCAGTGACCATCTGTCCTGGGATGCTGCTGGCCTTTTAGTATGAAAAACAGAAATTCCCAGGAAAAGCAAGATGAGTTGGTTGCCCTGCCCCACCTTTATGAGCTAAATTGAATTGTCCTCTGTGGAGGTTCCAAGGAGAGGCCCAGAAGTGTGTCAGGAAGGGTGGGTAGGGAGGGCAAACAGAGACAACTCGGACCTTGCCTGCCCATGCCTTGGGGGCATAAAACAAGGAAAGAAGTCAAGTTGTCTGCCTTCTGGTGCTTTGTCATTCGCTTAAATGCAGGTGAGCCCGTTTTGGCATTGAACATGGAAGACTTGGAAGCTAAGAGACTACAACAAAGTCAGGGAAGAAGCAAAAATGCTGCCCACTGACATTCGTGGACCCCAAAGCAGGTACTTCTGATAAGGATGAGGAGGAAAGCAATAACACAATGTTGTCATGGAGAAGTGGAGGCTCCTGCCTCTTCCTTGAGGAATAGGGCTTGCTGTATCCATATGTTTGATAGATTCAAAGTCAAGTAACCTTTTCTGAGTATCCGCTATGTGTCAGAGGAACGTACATACACTTATAATGTAATTATTACAACTCTAGAAAGTAGAGATTATTATCCTCATTCTGCTGATAAGGAAACCAGGTTTTGGTTTTTTTTGTTTTGTTTTTTCTTTTTGAGACAGAGCCTCACTCTGTTACCCAGGCTGGAATACAATGGTGCAATCTTGGTTCACTGCAACCTCCTCCTCTCAGGTTCAAGTGATTCTCCTGCCTCAGCCTCCCAAGTAGCTGGGACTACAGGCATGCATCACCACACCTGACTAATTTTTGTATTTTTAGTAGAGACGGGTTTTGCCATGTTAGCCAGCTTAGTCTCGAACCCCTGACCACAGGTGATCCACCCATCTCGGCCTGCCAAAGTGCTGGGATTACAGATGTTAGCCACCGCACCCGGCCCGGGCTCTATTACTCTTGGCCTCAAGCGATCCTCCTGCCTTGACCTCCCTAAGTGCTGGGGAAAAAAACCCATGAGCCTCACCTCGTGCTGTTTTTATTTACCAGGAAAAGTGGGATTTGGTGTGGAACTCAGAACTTACTTGTCAGGCACTATCTACAACACCCATCACCAGCAGGGTAGGTGTTCCTGGTGTAGGAGAGGGCACTGTGAAGGGAGGCGAAGTGCCATTACAATGGTCAGCCAGAAGGATCCCATGAAGGAATATGATGAGAATCATTCCTGCCCAGTCCTCACCAGGGACAAGTCAGCTGCCAGTAGAGGACCATTCATCTTCAGAAGGCTATAGTCATCACATTTGTTAGGCTAAACAGACCATAATTTAGAACAGCAGTCTCTCAATTATGCCATTGGTATTCATCACTGTAATAAAATTGTCTAATTGAAAAAGCTGTATTGACAAACCAACAAGCAGTACATTGATTTAGTAGCAGTTTTGAATGATTAAGTCTGCAATTTTTTATTCCATAGAACGGTTACATTTTTCATTAGATAGGCCTTCTATTAAAAGGGGCTGAAGGGTTATTTTGGAAAACTCTTCAGACTGAAGTAAGGATTACTTCAAGTATGGGAAGATTCGTGGATTCTGAAAAGTCATTTGGTTTTCTGTATGTACTGGATGTGTGTGTGTGTGTGTGTGTGTGTGTGTGTGTGTGTGTGTGTTTGTGTATTTGTGTAGACTGATTTCCCTAGATGATCTGAGCCAAAAATGAAAATTTAAAGTTTGTTCTACTAGTCCTGTGGACTGAGGTCACCAGTTGGGAGAGAAAGGATGAGAAGTCAATGTACAAGGCCACCTACCTAGTTGCACTGACCCATGCAGAAAGGACAGCCACTGTGGTAGTAAGCAAGGACACTGCAGTGACAGTCCACAGCACATGACAGGGACCACAGCAAGTACTCAGTGGGACTGGTGTATTGTTTACATGATTGAAAGGGGCGCTGTGTTATTTAGGAATAGCATTTACCTGCACGTAGCAAAGACCTGGAAAATAATGGGTTAATTCTCCCATATAATGAAAGTCAAGCTGTAGGTAGTCTAAAGTTGCATAGTGGCTCTCCATGATTCAGCCTCCATTCTTTCTTCTCTGCTACCCCTATCCTCAATATGATTACATGATTCATGATGACTGCAAGGACTTTGCCATCAAACCACTGAGAAGGTTTGAAGAAGGAATAAAGGTAGAAGGGCGGAAAGTGGCACATCTTCCAGTAAGTGGCACTCCAGCATGCCCTACACACTTTCATTCATAGTTCAGCGGACAGAAGTTAGTCCTGTGACCACACTTAGCTCAGAGTGAGGCTATGAGACGTTGCCTTTGGCCAGGCACACCACCACTCTGAAACAAAATAGGGATTCTTTCGGTATAGAATTCGGGAAAATTAATATTAAGTTGGCATTAGTAGTCTCTGTCACAAACACATTACATTAGCATGGCTTTTGGGGGAGACAAATTGGCAACATCCATCAAAACGTTAAATATTCATACCCCTTGAACCAATAAGTTTATCTTCTACAGAGTCTTTCTATAAATTTACTCACAAATATGCACATATACAAGTGTATATATGCTTGTTATAGCACAGCAGTATTAATAATATCAAAATATTGGAAACAACCTAAGGGCCTATCAATGGCAAAATTGTTTAATAAATTGTGGTATGTACCACGGAATACTATTCAGCTATGAAGGAAGAATGAGGTGTTTATAGGTACTGAAAGGCCAAATGACATATTATTAATTAAAAAAGCAAGTTGCAGAGTAATAGTATATTTCCCTTAGTAGACTTTTGTTACACATATCCCTGGGGAGGGGTCAGAATCTTTGCAGGCAGAGGAATGAACTCGTGTTATTTGAAAGAAATCCCAGACACTCTAAAAGAAAATAATAGTAATGAGTGCAAACTGAATCCCCAATACAAATAAATGAGTGAATTGTTACTACATATAGAAAGTGTTAACAAGCTTGTTTTCAGAACAGCTCTGCTTGTACCAAGCTTGCATCAAAGTCTTGGATGGGTCAATCAGACATAAACCCTTCATAACACATTTAATGGTGAAACTGGCATGGGAGGGGCATCAGTGCTGCTTCTGGGTGAATGGTGAACAAGCCTCTGAAGTCGTATTCCACTACAATGACAATGCAATCAGATTATAACATGTTTTTCTTAATACATTGAGCTCTTACAAGAAACAAAGGGAACTTTCCAATGTCAACAAAACAAAATAGAACAACAACATGCAAACATGCATAGTAAGCTAAAGCTAGCATTGCATGGTAAACAAACTGCAAAACTTGGAGGAGAAATGCCAATGTCAGCCACAAATGAGGGATTGAAAGCTAAGCTCTGAGGCTGCTGCCAGGCCCTGTGCCCTAATTAAGAAGGCTAACGCTGTCCCCTGTTGTTAGCATATGTAATTCCAGAAATACATACATTCAAATCCCTTTTGGAGGAAGGTGTCATTAATTCAGGTTTTCAGGATTCCTATAGATTATGTGAAACCAAATGGATAATTACAATGAAAAAATCCCCCAAATATACAAAGAAACAAAAGACATAATGATGGTATGAGTTAGGACTAAGTTTAGCCTCACGCAGCAGAACAAATAATGGTGGCTTAGACACACACAGTTTATTTGTTTTCATCTAAAAGACGTCATGAGGTAGGTGTCCAGGACAGATTCATCAAAAATTCATCAGGGACCTGTTTCTTTACAGTTCATGGATCCTCCCAAATCTATGTTATGCTTCTTGTTCTTGTGACCCAAGATGGCAGCTAGAGCTCCAGATGCTGACATTCCAGGCCGGTTGTGGAAGGAAAAGGATGAAGGGCATGCCTATTTAAAAAAAATACATTCTGAAGGTTGCACACAGTACTGCCACTTAAAATTTATTGTCAAAAATTTAACCACAATGATCACGTCTTGATGTGAACAAAAACTAGGGAGTTTTAACTGGCCAACAACAAACTTGACTAAAAATTAGTGTTTTCATTACTAGCAAGGGAGTTGGGGAATGGATACTTATTGTCAACTGAGTCTCTGACACAGAGAGTATGTAATGAGCTAAAAAATGGCACCCCCAAATATTTGAGTCCTAAGCCCTGGATCCTGTGTATTAAGAGAAAGGCTTGAGACTGTAACATCCCCTTCCCTCCCAAGTTGGGAAGGTGCCGAAAGACCAAAGAATGATTTAGAGAAGTCCCGCTTGTCAAGTAGATGAGTTTATTGAGACATATTGGTCAGGGCACTCCTGAGTGGCAGCAGCACAGCTCTAGAGATCTGTACCACCTCCCTTCTCTAAGCTGTTTTTAAGCTAATTTTCGGGCCCTTTGCCTGCTGTGTTTATGTGATGGTACTGTTTTCTTTGGTAGGTTCTCACATACTCCCTGGGATGTTTAGGCTCTCAGGGACACCTGCTCCTCAGCTGGGTACCATGGCTATGGCTTACTATCTGGCCTTCAGGGTTCAGACAGCGGGCATATACTTTTAAGTAACCTGGTAAGGGAACCTGTCAACATTGCACTGTTAGTATCACCTTACATGGCAAAAAGGACCTTGCAGATGTGATTAAGGATCCTGCAGTGAAGAGATTATTCTGTATTATCACACTTGTGTAAGTGTCCTTACAAGAGGGAGGCAGAGGAAAGTGTGACTACAGAAGCAGAGGATGTTGGCTGCGTGTGGTGGCTCGTGCCTGTAATCCCAGCACTTTGGGAGACTGAGGTGGGAGGATTGTATGAGCTCAGGAGTTCCAGACCAACCTAGGCAACATAGCAAGACCTCATTTCATTTTACAAAAGGAAAGAAAGAAAAAGGAAGAAAGGAAGAAAGAAAGAAAGAGAAAGAAAGAGAAAGAAAGAAAAGAAAGAAAGAAAAAGAAAGAAAGAGAAAAGAAAGAAAAAGAGAGAAAGAAAGAGAAAGAAAAAGAAAGAGAAAAGAAAGAAAAAGAAAGAGAAAGAAAGAAAGAAAAGAAAAAGAAAAAGAAAGAAAGAAAGAAAGAAAGAAGAAAAGAAAGAAAGAAAGATGCAAGAGGTTGGAGGATGGAATGATGTAAGGAAGGGGTCATAGGCCACGGAATGATGGAAGCCCCTAGAAGCTAGAAAAGGCAAGGGAACATCATTCCTACAGTCTCCAAAAGAATCAACCTTAACTTTAGCTCAGTGCTTTTGGACTTCTGACCCCAAACTATATGATAATAAGTTTGTGTTGTCTTAAGTTACCAATTTGATCATAATTTGTATAGAAATCACTAGGAAATGAATACATATTGAGTGTCAGCTGAAACTAAAAACAGATATAGACCCATACTCCACAGATTTCAGATATTGTAATTATTAGATACCTAGCATTTTAAAGAAAATTTAAAGATAAAAAAATTTACTTAGAAAATATGCATGGAAGAGATTATAAAGTGACCTGGAAAATCAGAAATGGCATTCATTTTATGATTTGAAATAAAATGAAGAAATGAAAAATTATAACCTCTCTCTCTCTCTGTCTCTCTCTCTCTATATATATATAATTATATATATATATAAAATTATATATATATATATATATAAAATTTTTGTAATTAAGAAAATAGAAACGAGGTCTCATTTTGTCACCCAGGCTAGAGTGCAGTGATGTGATCACAGCTGTCTCACTTTGTCACCCAGGCTGGAGTGCAGTGATGTGATCACAGCTCTCTGCTGCCTTGAACTCTTGGGCTCAAGGGATCCTCCCACCCTAGCCTTCCTAGTTGGGACCACAGGCACACACTACCACACCTGGCTAACTTTTTTTTTTAATTTTTTATAGAGATGAGGTTTTGCCATCTTGCCCAGGCTAGGTTCAAACTCCTGGGCTCAAGTGATCCGCCTGCCTTGGCCTCTCAAAGTGCTGGGATTACAGGTATGAGCCACCACACCCAGCCATAACCTAGATATTAATAACACAAAGGATTGATTAAACAACAGATTTGAAATAGCTGACAAGAAAATTGGTGAGCTATCAAAAAAAGTAGGATAAATTATTGTTAGTGCTAGATAAGGGCATAGGGAGATAAAAAGTATGGCAGAGAAGTTAAGCAATACAAAGGATAAAATGAACAAGTAGAGGAGAGATAATATTTGACATATCATGGATTATAATTTTCCAAATAAGATGACAGCGATGAATCCACAGCTATAGGAAGACCAACATATACTAAGCAAACTAAAATTCCACACCTAGGCACATTTTTGTATAATAGAACAAAATACTGAAGGCGAAAAGAAGATCTTAAAAATAGCCAGAGAAAAAGATCACCTACAAAATAAAAACAAGTTGGCTGACAGGAGACTCCTTGACAAGGGAAACTAGACAACAACAGAATAATATCTTCCAACTGATTAACATACTGTGTTCCAGGAAAAGTACTTTCCCAGGAAAAGGGGCTAAATAAAGACATCTTTAGAGTAGCAAAGAATGAGATAATTTACAACCAATGATTCTTAATTAAATGAAGTTCTAAAGGATGTAATTCAGGAAGAAGAATAATTATCCCATTAGGAAGTTCAGCAATATAAGCAAAAATGAGGAACAGAAATGTTACTGAAATGCTAGGGGTTCGGTCTGGGTCCTGTTGCTCACTGCACAGAAAGCCAATCACTGAGACAACAAACACTGCCAGGGAAGAAAGCTTCATCAAGGTGCTGCAGCCAAGGAGAAGGGGAGGTAAGTCTTAAATCTGTCTTCTCAACTGACTAAAATTAGGGATTTATATAGCAGGGAAGAAATGTAACTATGTGTAGGAAAACAGGAATTAGGGAGAAGGAAGGAAGCAATCATGACAGATGAGGGGTCTGGTGTCTTACTGTATGGATGTGGTGATCTGGTAAGTTTCATTTCCTTGATACTGTCTAGGAGGCCTGAGGATCAGTTTCCTGAGAAAGGAACTCAGATAAGACAAATGTAAATTTCAAGCTTAAAGACCAAGAGGGTCAATTTCTATGTCTATCCAAAGACTGTAAGCATCAGTTATATGGGGATATTGGGCCAGTTTCAGAAATACCCAGTAAACATGAGGGTTAAACTGAGGTAAATGCAAACAAATATTGTCTGGATATGACTTATAGTAACAATAATAATGTACAAATACAAATTGTAACCAAAGGAGATATCATTTTACTCCCACTAACTTAGCAAACACTAGAAAGCCTGACAATATCTATTGTTGGTGAGTATGTGGAGCAAGAAGGACTCTTAAAACATGACTGAAGAGTGTAAATGGGTATAAGCACTTTGGAAAATAATTTGAAATTATCTCATAAAATTAAGCATGCTTTACCACCATGCAATACCCCAGGGAAATTCTTGCACATGTGCACCCATTAGCAAGTTCAAGAATGTTTATAGCATCATTGCTTGTAACAGCAAAAACTGGAAATAACCCAAATGCTCCTCAATGGGAGAATGTATAAATAAATTGTGGTCTATTTACACAAATGGACTCTGTGAAAAGGATCAAAGTACAGCTAACTGATACCACATTGACAAATTTTAGGTAAATAACATTGAGTTAAAAAAAAGATAAGTCACAGAATTGTGTATAGAAGATTGACCCCATTTTATAGAAGCTCAAAAAGCAAACTAAAACTAAAATGTTAAGGATATTTACCTATTTGGTAAAGCTATTTTATAAAACCAAGAGAATGATACACACAAAATTCAAAATGATGGATCCTGCTAGGGGTCGAGAGGAGAGGGGATGAGTAGAGGCACACAGGTCACTTCAAAGGTATCAGACAAAGAGTGACAGTTCTTAAGTTGCATGATAGGTTCATGGGTGTTCATGTTATTACGATGCTGTATAACTGCTGTGGTTTAGATATGGTTTGTTTGTCTCCACGAAACCTCATGCCCAGTGTGGTACTGTTGAGAGGTGGGGCCTAATGGGAAGTGTTTGGGTCATAGGGGTGGCTCTCTCATAAAAAGGTTAATGCCCTCCCTTGAGAGTGAGCGAGCTCTCACTCCATTAGTTTCCAAGAGAGCTGGTTGTTAAAAAGAACCTGGCACCTCTCCTCCCTGCCACTCCCTTCAGCCTGGCCACTGCTTCCTCCTGTTTTTCTGTGTGATCTCTGCACATGCTGGATCCCTTTCACCTTCTGCTATAAGTGGAAGCAGTCCAAGGCTTTCACCAGAAGCCAAGCAGGTGCCAGTGCCATGCTTCTTGTACTCAGCCTTAGGTATTCTTTTATAGCAACACAAAACAGACTAAGACAATAACATATGTGTCTTATATATACATTGTGTATATATCAAGTATTACATACAAAAGAATAAATAGTGGGAGTTGTGAGGCTAGCTTCCAAGTAGGAGTGTCTGATTTTCAGTCCGGGCACTACTACTTAAGTGGTTGTGCAACCTTGGGTAAATCACTTCATCTTTTTAAGTCTCGGTATTCTCATCCTTAAAATGGGAGCAATAGTAGTTCCCACTTCATAGTTATTATGAGGCTTATATAAAATAATACTCAGAGCACTTAGTAAGTGTTCAGTACATGTAAGGAGAAATTATTATTATTATTATTACTTCTGAATTTACCCTCACAGTGGTCATTGTGTGTAATCAAGGCCATTGATTACCATCTGTCAGGGTGTCAATCTACTCATCTCCACCGTCACCTCGCCGGTGCATCTCACCTTTTTTGCCTTCAGCTTTACTTTCTTCCCTCCACTCCCACTTCACAAGTAATCTCACAAATCTAAACATGAACAGCATCCAGGGCTTGTCTGACAGACCATTAAAAGATGCTCTGTCTTTAAAGATGGTTGCCAAGAAGAGACTCCTAAGCACAAAAAGCCAGAATTTTCCTTGCTTTAGGCTCAGCAGATCTGGCTATTGCTTCAGAATGTGTTTGGATGGCTTTCTTTGGTCCTTAATGAAACTCTGAGTGAGTAATATCTAAGCGATGCATACTTAAGGGCTCCAACCAGGATACTCAACTGGATGAAATAAAATCAACAAATGTCCCTCTAGGAAGATTTGGATGCTGATGGGATCTGAATGGGTTGTGAAAATGCCTCCTTTGGAACTTGGATTCCCAATAAATAATGAATGTATAGTTGGCTAGGGCATTGTGACAAATCCGGCTAGAATCCTGGCAGCAAAATCTTGAGCTGAATGTATCTGTTTTCATTATACCCTTGGGACTGGAGAAAAATAAGTACAAAGTTGCGTTTTCTTCTACTTTTTATTTTCATTTTAGTTTCAGTACAGCACAGGCCAACTGCATTGGCCTTAGGGAACAGGCATTTTGCAGTATGTTTTGGAGTGCTTCTCTTTGTGTTCTTCAGAATTGCAGTTGGTTTCCTTGGGTAGAAACAAAGATGAAAGGAGATGCTCATATCTAGCTGCCTCTATTCCCCGCCAAACCCTTAACTCTCTAATGAAATGCAATCTACAGCATCATGACTAATGTAGTTCTTCTGTCCGTAGCTGCTGGCTCCCAACGCTTTCTCAGGTTTTTGTCTTCCCTGGATGCTGTCATTGGATCATGTAATAGATTGATTTGTGTCCCCCTAAATAGATGTTGAACTTCAAACCCACAGTCACCTCAGAATGTGGTAACTGCTTGGAAATAGGGTTATGCATCTTAATAGAAAAAGGGCAGTCCATTTAAAATGAGACAATTAGGCTAGGCCCTATTCAACATGACTGATGTCCTCATAAAAAAGGGAAATTCAGACATAGAGATAGACATGCACAGAAGGAAGATAATGTGAAGACACACAGGCAGAAAATACCCATGTAAAGATGGAAGATTGGAGCGATGAATGTACAAGCCAAGGAATGCCTGAGGTTACAAGAAGCTAGCCTTAACCACAGAACCACATAACACTTATTGAGCACTTGTTAACACCACTGTGTGATGGGCTTTTGTATGAACTACCTATGTTAGTCAGGGTTCTCTAGAAAAACAATCAATAGCTAAATGTGTGCGTGTGTGTGTATAAATTTATTATAAGAAATTGTAAGAAATTGGCTCAGAACTGGATAAAATATGTTATAAAAACACATTCTTTTCCTCATACACAGAAAGATATCCATTGTCCTGGATCTAGCTTTTTTCACTTTACAAAATATCTTGGGGATCTTTCAACCTTAGTCTGGAACTGCCTCACTGATTTAAAAAAAAAAAAAAAGCAACTGTCTTTGGGTGAACATTTAATTAATTTGTAATATTTTACTATAAGAAAAAGCACAGCAATAAATATCCTTGTGTGCATGTTTGTTAGTTTTTTTGTTTTTTGTTTTTTTTTGAGATGAAGTCTCTCTGTAACTCAAATTGGAGTGCAGTGGCACCATCTCAGCTCACTGCAACCTCTGTTTCCCAGGGTCAAGCAGAGTCTCCCTCTGTCGCCCAGGCAGAGTGCAGCAGCGCTATCTCGGCTCACTGCAACCTCTGCCTCCTGGGTTCAAGTGATTCTCCTGCCTCAGCCTCCCGAGTCGCTGGGATTACAGGCACCTGCCACCACACCCAGCTAAGTTTTGTATATTTAGTAGAGATGGGGTTTCACCATGTTGGCCAGGCTGGTCTCGAACTCCTGACCTCAGGTGATCTGCCCGCCTCAGCCTCCCAAAGTGCTGGGATTACAGGTGTGAGCCACCACGCCTGGCCTATATGTTTGTATTTACTTAATATTGTATGGATATATTATTACATTTTGCACACATGTAGGTAAAACTGATCGCTTTTAGACTAAATAAAACATGGTTTAAAAATTGATTTAATTATCCTGAAGCCATGAACCAAAATATTCTCTTTTCCTCGACCTGTCTCATTCCTCAATTTGCACATGGACCACATCATCTGAAAATGGGCCAATTTTTGCACAGGCCCAAACACATACAAAAGTATTTCAAATCTTGGTTGATTGGTAGGAGGCATGACTAAAAATCAGACTGGTTAGATATGCTGGAGGAGATTTTAGAATGAGAAATCCCAGAGCTTCAGAATTTTTTAGCTTAAAGGGATATTAGGGTTCAGGTAGTTTTAGATGAGGCCCTGGAAGACCAACTTATCTATACTTGATCACTGAAAATAATCACTGGTCTACTGACTGATGGATAGATTTTTTTTTTTGAGACAGAGTTTCAGTTTTGTTGCCCAGGCTGGAGTACAATGGCATGATCTCAGCTCACTGCAACCTCTGCCTCCTGGGTTCAAGTGATTCTCCTGCCTCAGTCTCCCGAGTAGCTGGGATTATAGGTGCCCGGCACCATGCCTAGCTTTTTTTCTTTTCTTTTTTTTTTTTTTGTATTTTTAGTAGAGACAGGGTTTCACCATGTTGGCCGGGCTGGTCTCGAACTCCTGACCTCAGGTGATCCGCCCACCTCAGTCCCCAAAGTGCTGGGATTACAGGCGTGAACCACCGTGCCAGGCAGACTGATGCATAGATTTTAAGTTTAAGGTAGTAGTTGGAACTGTGCTGTCCAATACAGCAACCACAAGCACTTGAAATGTAGTTTAAGTTGAGGTCTATTATAAGTGTAAACTACAAACAGGATTTTGAAGACTTAATACTAAAAAAAGTAATGCCTCAATACTTTTTTATATTGGTTGCGTGTCGAATTGTTAATATTTTGGATCTATTTGGTTAAATAAAATATACTCTTAAAATTAATTTCACACCTTTATTTGGATTTTTTAAAATGTGACTTTCAGAAAATTTAAAATTACATAGGTGGCTTGCATTTTATTTCTATTGGACAGTTCCAGGTTGGACTATTTGGGAAGGGAAAACCTACTTATTTGAAGACTCAAAGGGAAGACTTAGGTCAGAAGAGGGAATACATTGATTTTCTCTATTTAACATCTATTCTCCTGTTTAGGATGAGAAAGTTTATATTGAGACTATTAAATTTCATAATCTTCCCAGTATGTGTTCCTGTTTGAGGATGAATGTGGCATGCCCTTATGTTCACACTGGCTTTTACATTCCTTGCGTGAAGCTGTTAGTGATCCATTCATCAGACAATACTTCTGATTTAATATTTATCTGACCAGTTACTTCAGAAGACAAAGATAAAATAGAACATATTCAAGAAATTGAGAGGTTAGTGTGCCGTTGCCAGTCATTTAGCCTGAGTCACAGGCTCATCTGGAAAAGTACAGGAGGGGTCCCCAGGTATAAATTTAAAGATAAACAAACATTGCAATGTAAATGATTTTGTCACACAGCTACGGTGCAAAAAACTCACATTGCTTGTGTGTGTCTGTGTGTGTGTGTTTCTAACAGCTTTATTGAGATGTAATTCACATCCCATACAACAATTCACCCATTTAAAGTGTTTTTTTAGTATTTTCAGAGTTGTGCAACCATCCCTACAATCACATTTAGAACACTGTCATCACCCCAAAAAGAAACTTTATAACTCATTATCTGTCACTCCACACTTCCTCCAAACCTCCCCAGCCGCTGGCAGCCACTAATCAACTTTATGTCTCCATAGATTTATCTATTTTTGACATTTCAAGATCCATTCATGTTGTGTCCTTTCACGGTTTGTTGATGTTGTAGCACATGTCAATACTCCATTCTTTTTTGTCGTTGCATAATATTTTGTCAGTATACCACATTTTATTTATGCATTCACCAGTTGATGGACTTTTGGGTTTTTTCTACTGTGTGGCTATTATGAACAATGCTGCTATGAACATTCACCTACACACTTTTTTTTTTTTTGTATCATTTCATATGCTTCATTTCTTTTGGGTACATGCCTAGGAGTGGAATCGCTAGGTCATATGGTAACTCTATGGGTAGTTTGTTGAGGAACTGTTGGACTGTTTTTCAAAGTGATTGCACCATTTTACATTCCTACAAGCAATGCTCGAGGGTTCCAGTTTCTCCACATGCTCACCAACATTTGTTTTTTTCCTCTTGAGCATAGCCATCCTCATGGGTGTAAAGTGAAATCTCCTTGTGGTTTTGATTTGCATTTCCCTGATGGCTACACTTGTGTGTTTATAACACATTTTATCCAGTTCTGGAAGTTCACTCAGCAGCCTGGTTATTCAGTATTAGTATTGGGGCTCCCTTCCCTCTGTCATTGCCTCTAGATACAAATGGGGTGGTGGCCTACTGCTTAGTCCTTGTTGGCCACATCGTCAATAGCTTGTCTCCCACTGCAGACCATGTATTCTGCTTTCACACCCTTAGCTCTTACCGTCGGCTTTCCCAGCACGCCTCAGCTAGTGCCCCCATCTGGCCATTGCATGCAAGTGGAGCACAGGACCCAGCTTCTTGCAGAGACTTGCAGCCCTCAGTCACTTCCGCTCCGGTGGGGAAATGAAACTACTTCATTATGATCTCAGAACCCCTTTCGTTTTATGAAATTTAGGCTCACTGATGCTTCAAGCCAAACTTCAGAAAACATGACTACGCTTTATCTCTAGAGTAGGGAAATCCAAGGCGTCCATGCATAAATGCTTACCCTTTGGTTCACAATAAGCTGAAAGCAATAGAGATGGTATCTTGGATAGAATTCCCTCGAAGCAGCGTCCATAACAGGAATTCAAATGCAGAAGATTTATTGAGGGAGTGTTCTTAAGAAACAGAATTTAAAAACTTAAAGGGGGCGGTATGAAAGCTGGATAGGGAGAGGGAAAGAGCTGAGCAAGGACGTTGCTTCAGGGGAAGCCTCACACTGGTCTGATCCATAGGGGTAGACACTAAAGCAGTGTTGGCCAATAGAACTTACCGTGATGATAGAAATGTTCTATAAAATCTGCACTGTTCAGTAGAGTTGTCACTGGCTACCTATGGCCATTGAGCTCTTACAATGTGGCTAGTATAACTGAGGGTCTAAATGTTTAATTAAATTAAATGTAAATTTAAATAGTCAGTATGGCTAATGGTTACCACATTAAACAATGCAGTTATGGAGTATAAACCTCAAGACAAAAATGGAGGCAAGGGGGTTGGCCTCTTGTGCTCTCATTGGCTGTGGGCTGCCTTGGCCTTGGTGGGAGGGTGGGGCAGGGCATAATTTCCCTCGTAAGTGTGTTGACACTAGACATTCACACAGCTGGGGAGGGTGCACTGGGCCAAGCAAACTGGGTGGGGGTGCACCACAGCACCTACTACAGGTTAGGTCTCAACAGGGTCACCCTGACATCCTGTTTTAATACCAGTTCAGGGTTTAATTATAGCCATAGAGTAACTTGAGGCCAACAACTGGCCATGCACTTCGTGCAGCAGAACAGCCTTCCCAATCCCCAAAGCTCAAATCTCTGGCAATTTTTCTACCGGTTTGCTGGTCCTAAAAGGAGAGTCATGATGTTTCGCATAAGCATACAAAGGAATGCAGAGAGAATTTTTCTGTGGGCTTCTTAGTATTAGCTTTTTCAGCCATAGAGAGGAATTTATTTGAACCAACAATATTTACTACAATCTCTGAGATGACTAGCCTCAGAGCTCTAAAAAAGAAGAAAAAAGAAAATGTTGCCCCTCCTGTGCTAAAGTATCATGGATTTGAAGTTATAAATGAGGAAACTCAAGTTCATGTTTTATTTATAGCTATTAAACTTGATTCATGGTGTTGAAAAAACACATTCAGCTTAATTTATGCAGGAATTAACTTTGGTGGAGATTAATTTTGAATCTATAGCTCCTTCCTAATGTATATCATCTCTATTCATAATTTTGGCTTGCAGACAGAGAAAATAGTGAAAACAGAAACAAAAGCAAAAAATTTCCAAAGAGAAATCCTTTGAATCCTTAATATGAAAATAACAGGATGTTTTAAAAATTAGAATACTTTTGGAGTTAGAATTTGGAATTAATTTAATGGTCCTTTCCATTGAGTTTGGACATTTGGTACAGAGTTTTACATGGAAATACCTAAAACGGGTCAGGTGCAGTGGCTCACGCCTGTAATCCCAGCACTTTGGGAGGCAGAGGCAGGCGGATCATTTGAGGTCGGGAGTGCGAACCAGCCTGGCCAACATGGTAAAACCCCATTTCTACTAAAAGTACAAAAATTAGCCGGGCTTGTTGGCAGGCACCTATAATCCCAGGTACTTGGGAGGCTGAGGCAGGAGAATCCCTTGAACCCAGGAGGCGGAGGTTGCAGTGAGATGAGATCACGCCACTGTATTCCAGCCTAGGTGACAGTGAGACTCCATCTCCAAAACAAAACCAAAAACCTAAAAAAGAAGAAAATAAAACATAAGACATTGGCATATATATATATATATATATATCTCTGTGTTTTTTTTCTCTGTTGCCTAGGCTGGAGTGCAGTGGCATGATTACAGCTCACTACAGCCTTGAACTCCTGAGCTCAAGTGGTCTTCCTTCCTCAGCCTCCCAAGTAGGGAGGTCTACAGGCATGCATCACCATGCCTGGCTAATTAAAATTTTTTTTTTTTTTTGGAGAAATTGTGGTTTTGCTATGTTGCCTAGGCTGATCTCCAACTCCTGGGCTCAAATGATCCTCCTGCCTCAGTCTCCCAAAGCACTGGGATTACAAGCGTGAGCCACCATGCCTGGCCAATTTGGCACATATTAATACAGGACTTGATAGTAAGGAATTAAGAACTCTGGAATGTTTAAACTAGTATTATACTTCCGTTATCTATGCCACATCTGTGTAGACTACCAGGTGTATGTGTCTGTGTGTGTGTGTGTGTGTGTGTGAGAGAAAGAGCGAGAGAGTGAGAGAGTGGGAGGAACAGGAGAAGGTGCTTCAAGGTGGTTAAAAAATAGGGCTCCGGATTCTGCTATTTTGGGCTTTTTTCACCCAAGAGTGGGCAGAATCCTGTAAGTTTTGTCCTCCACACCACTGTAGGAACCAAGGGTGGAATCTGGTCTGTGTTTCTACATTGTCTGGATTCCTTGGCACCTAATGGTATGGCAGTCTGGTTAAAGAATTGGAAACATCAGCCTCCTGAGTGTAGAAAGCATTCGTTTTATTAATTTATTACTTTACACTGCATACTGTTATAAGGATTTGTGATAAAACTTCCAATAAAGGGAAAAATGCCAGAGGTAAAAATAGAAGAGCCTATGATGCTCTTATATGTGTATGTGGCATATATATGTGTGCATATAATGTATGTGTGTACAAATTGTGTGTGTACATTGGGAGAGGAGACAGGTGGGAATAAGAGAAAGACAGCTGTGTCCAAAAAAATCAAAGGGAAGCACAAAATATAGGTTTGAGCCTCTTGGAAGTCAGGGGAAAATGGGAACAATAGATCTCATGCCTAATACAAGAAAGTATATCAGCTTGCCAAGAGGAATTAATTTTGTTTTTGTTTTGGAATGTCATCTCTGTTTTAATTATTATTATTTTCATTTATTTATTTATTTATTTATTTATTTATTTATTTTTGAGGTGGAGTCTCGCTCTGTCTCCCAGGCTGGAGTGCAGTGGTACAATCTTGGCCCATTGCAACCTCTGCCTCCTGGGTTCAAGCAATTCTGCTGCAGCTCCCGAGTAGCTAGGATTACAGGTGCCCACCTCCACGCCTGGCTAATTTTTGCATTTTTAGTAGAGATGGGGTTTCACCATATTGCTCAGGCTGGTCTCGAACTCCTGACCTCAAGTCATCCACCTGCCTCGGCCATCTTAATCTTTTTTTAAAAGAAATAAAACAGTCTTTATTAAAAAACAAAAACAAATAACATAGTAGATAATGTCTTCCTTCCTTTTCTTTTCTTAGACCTCACCCATTTTACTTGCTGATGTTACCTGCCAGACCCTGGCTGACACTTGCATTTATGGCTCCTGATACAGGGAATGCTGTTCATAGCTCTTCACGCCTGCCTCTTCCTGTGCAAATCCTCAGGCCAGTCCAAGGGCCAGTAGGCAGGTAGAGAAAGAGACGGTGAGTTGGCCTCCACCCTTCCTATGGCAGATGACGTCCTCTCTCTGCAGTTTAAGATTTCCATGACTCTTCTTTCCTCAGCCGCCAGCACCGCTGTCACCCCAGCAGGCAGCACGCAAGACTCCAGGTCATCTCTGGTGATGGGGCAAGGGAGGGTGTCTGGCAAGAGGGCAACAAAAAAGTCTCCCCCGTAGTTGTGGTCTCGTCTGCTAGTTTTTAATTTAAAAAATTGCAGGGGCATTCTACCTGGCCATGTGTTTTACTGGACAAAAGCAGAGAGTCTAATATTAAGTTGTTGTCCTGTGGAGTATGTGTCCAAGTGAGTGATTGGGTTTGCTTCTAGCCTGTGTCCTTGGCAGTTGCATTCGTTCTGAAAGAAACAAAGCTCTCTTCTCCACCAGCGCTCCACAAAAAGCAAGGCGGGAAGCTTAGCCAAGCATGCAGATCTCTACTGTGAACTTTTCTGCCGCATGTGGGGAATTACTGGCCCTTGAAAGCCATCGCAGACAGATAAGAAGCAAGGTTATAACATGATTCGACACGGAGTTTTGAAGGGTCTCACTCAGAAGTGTGGAAAGTGCAGCTTTAGAACCACCATTTCAGGAGATTAGGATTTGAAATCATGTTGCTTTATCTTGCCATTTTCTTTTCACAGGCTTTTCCTTAGTTTTCGCCGTGAAGTCCTTTTTTTTTTTTCCTTCCTTTATTTCCCCAGTGTACGCTCGAAGGTTTGCAGTGCTTCACGCTTGAAGACTTGAGAAAAACTGAGTCAATTCAATTTGACTGACTTCATAGTCACTGGCTTCATGTGCTTTTGCTTGCTGTAAAAAGAAAAGCATGTGAAAAAAATACATTGCCACGGAATGAATGGATCTGTCTCAAATATAATTGCTCATTTTTACCTGTCCCTTATGTATAGACTCCTTCCAGCCACAGCTCTTCCGAATGGGCTGCACCCTCCAGGCCACTTCAGCACCACACCCGGCCACACCAGCAACATCTTTGCCAATGCCAGTGCCCTAGATCTCTTCTCGATTCCCTGAGATTCCTGGAGCTGCTCACAAGGCTTGAGGCCCTGGGCTCTTGGCAGCTGAAACAAAACCTGAAAGAAACTCATTGGGCTTTGCAATCAACGTGCTGAAACGTCTCCAGCAAGTGGCCACATCATCCCATTTCCGGTCACGCAGATGCTGGAGCTACTGGGTTCCTAGTCCCGAGTTGATGGTCTTAGAGAACTTGAGATCAGATTCTGGTCCAGAGGGAAGAGCAGATTTGGGTTCCTGAGAAGAAACCAGGAAGCAATGGCTAGCCTCAGATTTTCTGGAGCAATCCTGCTTTTAGGCATTCTTATTTTGTGGTCTACAAGAATTATTTTGTCCATATTAGAGCATGTGTTCTAACTGTGGCAGGGTGGGCATAGGGAGGTGGAGAGGTTGGGGAAGATGTAGGTGTAGCAACTGACAGAAACTGAGGTTGGGGAGCTGTTCTGGGGAGGCCACTGTTGCTATCAGGATACTGTGTTATTAAGAGGGCCACTGACAGAAACGGGTTAAGTCTGGTTTATCTGTTTAGCCCATTCTCAGTCTTGTCAGCTAGACAGAAATCAGGGCTCTGGTGTATTGATGGAGGAAGAAGAATGGGAGGATCTGGACCTGGCAATACTCATGAGGGCCTAAAGCTTTGGCAGCATTGCAATGGTTGTGAGGCACAGCCAGAGGCTTTCAGATGGCACTGGGAAGCTGAGATGGAGGTTAAGGGGGAAAGGAAGACCCAACGAAGGAGCAGGAGAAACTTTACCTCTTCCACTGTTTTGTTTAGGCCAACCTTAATACCTGGAATTTAACTTCTGAATAATGAATTTAAAAAGAACAAATAAGATATGAAGATATTGATGCCAATAATGTGGCACATTGCTAGGGTCTTGGGTCAGTTCCTAGCAGTTTTGCTAGCATGCATGTTAGCAGGTGACAGGATAACCACCGTGACCCCAGAGGGTTTTGATAATCTGGCCCTGATCTTTCTCAATTCACCTTTTTACTTTCCCATCAACCCATGCTCTTGTCTTTCTGAATTCTTCCCCATTCCCAGACATCCTGCATTTATACCGCTGTGCTGGGAGTATTCTCACTGCCTTTTGGGTTCCTTTTATTTGATTTTTCTAGCTCTCTAGATAAATTAATCTTATCCTTTTCTGAACTTTTGTTTTTATTATATTATAACATATGTAGAATTATAATTTTTTCATCCTTGGTGTCTCTCTGCTAGATCATGTATGCTTTAAGGGAGGAGACCAAAGTTAAATCAAGTTGCCTTGCCTAGCATTAAACTAAATGAATGTCTGAGATATGTGGTACTCTCAGTATTTGGTAGGTGTTTATAAAAGGGAAAGAGAGTGGGAGTAGAGAAGCTCTGTCTCTGCTATCAATGTTGTGTGTTGGTATAAACATGTGTTCATTTAAACACACACACAGAAATATAGAAGCATTAATACTTACTATGTGCCATGTACTGTGCTAAGAAATTTTACATGAATGTTTTAAATACAAACATCCTCACAAGGGTTTCTAATGCAGATAATGGTATTGTCTCTATTTTAGAAGTGAGAAAACAGAAACAAGTAAGGATTTAAGTGATTTATCCAAGGTCACTTAGGTCACATAGCATCGATTCAAATTCAGACAGTCTAACTCCAGAGCCCAAGACTTCATCTGTTATTATTAATTATCTCTGTTTATCGTATCTCAGTGGAAACTGTCTCTCTTTTTTTAGCTGCTTGACTCCCACTTTAGGAGCTGAAAACTCCAGACCTTTTTAAGCCTCCCTTGCAGCTAGGATGCAGGTATGTGACCCAGGCTTGACTAAATGGATGCACCTACTATTGCCTTTGAACTGGGAGCTGGTCACACATAGAGACAGAGACAGCAGGAAATCCAGAGGGACGGAGGTGCAGCAGCACTGTTCAAAGTCCTGTGTGTGTGGCTGCCAGTCAGCCTGTGATATGTATGTTCAGTGTGAGGGGAGCGATGGTTGTTTCTGCATTAGATGGGTTAGGTGGTGTGATTTTAGTTGTCCACCTACTGCCTAGCTGCCCTTGTCTGGCCTCCTTTTCTAAGCCTGGTTTCAACACTGTTGAAATGCCCTGAGCTATTCAACAACACAGCAACACATGCTTTTCTCTGCTGAAATCAGGTAGAGTTATTTTCTGTTGCTTGCAGTAAACAACTCTGACTGGTATAATATCCAAACTTATTATCTTGAATATAAGACTCTCACATACATCATTCTTACCTGGAAGAAAAAAACACATAAGTAACCAGAATGTTGTGAATGTTCAACAGAGCAGAGGGTGAATGTGACAGATTGTGTATCATCAGGAACAATTTCTAGTTTATCCATCTGACTACTTACTTATGATTCATTTGGCAATTTGCATGGATGGTTACAGGACTTTTTAGTATATTCTTACAAAACTCATGTCCAAAAATGGACTTTTACCTTCCAGTGTAATCTGACTCTGGGCTTTATAAATTTCATAATAAATTTTTCCTTTGAATGATCAGAAAGAAAAATGCTAAATACCTTTCTGGCTCATTATAGGCAAAATGGCTTCCTGAAATTGTAGTAGTTAAAAAACTAAGATCACAGAGGAAGTTGGATGGAACTGCTGAATTATTTAATATAAGCTGACTCATTAGAGCCTTAGCTTCTGAGATGGAAGAAAATATGATGGTTTACATAAAGGTTACTGATAAATTCCAAGATGAAATTCACTTTGAAGGGAGTAAAATGTTGTTGGGGGTAACTAATCCCTGTGGCATAATGCAGTGAAGGAGTTGAGTTTACAGTTTGACAGGGGGTTATGATCACAAGACATTTCTGAATTGCGGGAGAGGCCACTGCTTCAGATGGTCAAGTGGCCTACTGAGATGTCAGATATTAGACAGGAATAAACTTTACAGAGGCCAAAGGTTTGACCTTAGGAAGTCTAGACATGCTAATGTAATTATCATCACTCTAATCAGATTATAAAGTAAACACATACTCTACAAAGCAAAGAATCTCATAGGGTTGTTATTTAGAAGATGAAGAAAAGCTGCTTCCTGTCTCTCTTAGAAAAGCAATGGGAAGAAATGGGGTGGTTGCAGCATGAGGGATGTTGGTTTGATCAGTGGTTCTCGACTGGGGACGATTTGGCAATATGTGGAGACATTTTTGGTGTAACCATTACAACTGTGGGAGTGGGGAGACATCCGGCATTGCTACTGGCATTGAGTGGGGAGATGCCAGGGTTGCTGCTGAATATCCTGTCATACACAGGACACCCCTGTAACTAAAGAATTATCTGGCCCCAAATGTCAAAAGTGCTGAGGCTGGGAAACTCTGGGCTAGATTTAAGAAATAACTTTTTGAATCTGAAGTGATGTAAATAGAAGAATAAGGTTATAGGCCCAGGACTACTATGGACCACGTGAAGCACCTGCTTCAGGGAACAAAATTTGAAAGAGTGCCCCACACCTCAGTAATCAAGAAAAAGAATATTTAGAAACTCAAATTTAATGCAAAAATATCCATGGTGTACAAGCTATCAAAATTTTAAATAAAGACAGGATTCAACAGAGATAGGATTATGGTAGGGAAGTTAAAATGTTATTTATCTTGATTACTGAAGCTGTGGGCACTCCCTACCTTACATTTTGTGCTCGGGGTAAGTGCCTCAGCTGCTTCACACTAGCCCTGGCCTGTTGGATCATCCATGGTAGAACACCATTTTAGCTAAAAGGTAATTTGGCTTGATTATTACAAATGAGGGGTGTTCAAGCCTGGTGAAAGTAAGTGAGAAGATTCAGCTCTAGAATTTTAGACTTCATTAATATATTAAGTAAGGAAGCAACCCCCATATTGAGCTGCATGGAAATTCCCTAATATGGGTTTTTAATCTCTGTGATTTATAGCCTGGCTTTGATTATCCAAGATCATCTTCATTATGAGTGGTAATGTATGGCTGGCATCCCAAAGAAACATGTGGCATTAACTGTGGTCTTTATCAACACGTTTCTGTTGCAATTCAGCCTTCCAGAAAAATAACCACTGTTACGACTCTTCCATTTTACTTACCAAGTAAACCATTACTTCTCATTCTCTCCTCTCCACGATCCCACTTCACCTCAAAACCAATTTAGCATTCTCTTCTGGGCCCTATTGATATTGACATTATTTTATATTACTTGCACCTTCCCCACAAAAATAAATGCCTTAGATAGATTTTTTAAGGGGAGGATTTAAAATATTTTTCCTTCTAATAGGCTTGGGAAATTGTCTATGTCTAAATTCTAAGTTTATGTATGTGGGATACAGAGTACTTACAAGATAATGCTGACCCCCTCAGAAATGCTAGATAAAACTTTCAAAGATAGTTTACTATTCTGGGCAGGGCAGCATAGACAGTTATAAAAAATTATGGTAATATTACTAATTAGGAGAAATGTAGTCTTGGATCTATACCAGAACAAACAGCCTAACCATTATAGATTGCCTTCCATTAATTTCCATCTGTGAGTGTCTAGCCTATTAGAGTGCCTGCATTCAGTAAATGTGGTTGTACATAAAGCAGCTAGATATGGGACCAGCCACTTACCACATCTGATTACTGAATCTAACTGACTTATGTACGATTGCTTTTGATCTATGCTAACTATCTTTATCTCAGTGCAAATCTCAGCTTCCTATCTGTTATTTTAAAAATGCTTTCATCAAAGAATAGCAGCAGGTTGGGCTGAATTATAGGGTTTGAGTTTAGTTTTTTTTTTTTTAATTCTGTTAGAAACAAAGCAACATCAAACATGGGCTGCTTCTTTTAAACCAAATAGTCATTACTATCTTGATGAGCTAGTTTGTGTTTATTTCTTAAGAAAAAAGAGGAAGGGAAAAAGTGTTAGATGGGTAGATAAAGAATAATTCTAATTTAATTTATATTACCAAAGCTAGGCATATCCAAATGTTCTCTCTCTCTCTCTCTCTCTCTCTCTCTGTCTCTCTCTCTCTTTCTCTCTTTCTCTCTCTCTCCCCCCTCTCTCTCTTGGTACAGAGGTGAATGGAAGTCTGCCTAATGCTTAAGCAAAAAGTACACTTGATTGTTTCAGATTTAGGATTTTTCTGAGCTGCTTGGATGTGCAAGGCCGTAATTACCTTGCAGTGGAAAATTCAAATCCACCAGGATAGGCCAGTGTTGAGTATGAAGTGGAAAGAGTGTTGCCCTGGGGTACAAGTCCTGCCCTGCCTTTGGGATTTTGCATTTTGACCAAAGACAGGTCATAGAATATAAGTTACATGTTTCTAGGTTTTCCTATTCACAAAATGATGATAAAAATGCTTAGAAGTTCCTTTGAAATAAACTGTCCACATGAATATTAGATTTGTGGGCTACCTTTTGCTCTATGGCAGAAAAGAAATTATGTCCCCTGGAGAATTTTAGTTAGATCTTCACAAAGAATGGATGGAAAATTGACACTAAATGGGGTGTGTATTCTCTTTTCTATATTCCTGTTCTCTAAACAAATGTTATAACACCTATTTTATTTAATCTTACGAACAGATACTGAACAAATGAAGAAGTCAGTGAATAAATCAAGAGAGCACTGCAAATACTAAGAATCATTTCATAAAACTTTGCTCTTAGTCATACATAAAGTCTAGGCCACATGTATATCTTACTGTGGTTTGTGCTAGTCACTGCTGATAAGAGAGTGTCATATAACAATTTGAATAGAAACATATAATTACTTAAATAAGCTATTCATCATGGAAGGCATAAACATAGTGTTTAAATATTTTCTTTTTATCATTCTACTCCCTGCATTGCAATATAACTTCAGGTTTTTTAAAACAACCCCCTTCATTGTACTATGTTGTTTGCTTTTGTGTGTATTTGAATTTTTTTATAATAAAAATGTTTTGAAAACCTCTTACCCCACTGTCCTATATTTTTGTTTATGTAAAGAAATCAGGGAGAGTGTCATCTTTACCTCTAACTCTTTAAGACAAACCATTTAAACAGAATCTGGACCATCTCAGGGCTCCCAGAGGTCTGCGCCTGAAGTTGCATCTTCTGCTCAGGTCTCTGATTGAGATTAGGTTCATAGGATAGAAAATATTCATTAACATATGTAGTAAGCCAGCACCTTCTGAACAGATAATTTCACTTGCAGTGTTCTCATAGAATGCTTCCATGAAAAGCATTTTTTTCGGTTGGTGGTGGGCAGCTATTTCAAGCAGCTAACACAAAAAATATTGGGCTATAAGAAATAAGTTAGAGGTTGCTTGTTATAATGAACTCACTTTTTTCTTCTCTATCGGTATCGGTAGAAAATCAAAGTGGGGGGTGATATTCACGTTTGCACAACAGTTATGGAGCCATGAACAGGGCGTAGGTCTGGGTGCTTTCATTCATTACCTCGTTACTCTACACGGTCACCTGGGGCGATTTGTGTTATCAGCCCTACCTTACAAGAGAGAAGTGAGGCAGCTGAAATTCTAACCCTATCAATTCTGGTGAAGAGCACCACAGAGAAACCAAAATAAGGTTAAAAGCTTTGTGAGGAGATAAGACAGCAGTATACTTATGACAGGCGACAGGATGACAGGAGTCACCTGCTCTGAGAGAACGCTTGTGAACCTTGAGCGCTCAGTTTGGCTAACCCCGGGGTAGAAGATGCCTTTGTTATTTAAGGGCTCTGAGTTTCACACAACTGGCATGTCCTTTGATGGGGGCTGAGAGCCCTGTAGAAATGGATTATTACCATCAGAAGTGATGCCTTAGCACCCACATGTGCTAGATTCATTAGAATAACCTGCATCCCCCCAGTCCCTGCAAACTGAGATGGCTGGGTTCAAACACGGTTCTGCAAAAGTTAGTTGTTTGGGTCTGACAAACCATACTGATGCGAGTTTCATAAAATAAATCAACTCACGGGATAGACATCAACTATGTAAAGGAAGTAAGGTGTTGTGTTTACAATGAGTCTTCTCCTAAAACATATATTAAGCTTCCATAAGTTTGCCGTGACAGTGGTAAAATCCAATTGCCGGAGTTTGAGCCGGCAAATCAATGTAATTTCTGTGCTCCTTTAAACACAAGGAATTGATCTTTTCATAGCCCAGCCCTGCTCCAATGACTTCACTATTCCCCTTTGAATGAATCTGTAAGCTAAACACATACAACCTAACTTTGTGTGATACACACTATTAGATAAGCACGGAGGGTCAGGATCTCATTAAGATGGGGTGGGATGGAGAAGCCATTTCCACTTGACATCTTAATAGCGTAGATTGGAAAAGTTACTCAGATCCATGCACAGGACACAAGAACTTCATTCAACCCAGTAAGTCTGGCTGTTTGAAACAGATTTCTTTAAGAAGTCTATCTTGTTTGTTTATTTGGTATGTAGTACTACATATCAAACTCTAGAAAAGGAAAAAAACATTGGAAGTGTTTGGTAAAGTGGAGCCAAAAGGGAAAGAGCAGAAAACAAAAGGTGCACCATGATAAGAAAAGTAAAGACAGGGACAAAGAGTATGAGAATATAAAAAAATTTCTGTTTAAATGTGTTAATTTATATTTTTAACCTATTCAGGCCTGAGGTTCCACTATAGCCCAGAATATTTATTCCAAACAAGGATAAATGAGTAAGATTGACTTATTTATATAATCTCTCTCTCTCTCTCTCTCTTTTTTTTTTTTTTTTGAGACAGGGTCTGGCTCTGTTGCCCAGGCTGGAGTGCAGTGGCAGATCTCAGCTCATTGCAACTTCTGGACCTCCTGGGCTCAAGTGATCCTCCCACCTCAGCCTCCCTAGTAGCTGGGACTACAGGACTACAGGCATGAGCCACCATGCCTGGCTAATTTTTTTTTTTTTTTTTTGTAGAGGCAAGGTTTCACCGTGTTGCCCAGGCTAGTCTTGAACTTAGTTCAAGCAATTTGCATGCCTCAGCCTCCTAAAGTGCTGAGATTACAGGCATAAACCACTGCACTTGGCCTATAGTCTCATTTTAAAGACATGTTTTATAGTAGCTTATTCAACGTTAGCTCTATGTGTCATCTTCATTATGATTGTTTATAATATGTGAAACCCAAATAGTAAGTTGATCTTCAAGCTTTAATAACTGATTTCAAATAATTTTCCAGATAGGCAATGATTTTTCCTACTGGAAACATTTCCTCCATTATTTTTAGTAGTGATCAATATCAGGGAGAGAACTTATCTACATCCTGAAACGAAAAAACTTAGGTCTGTTAAATTCTGATGATCAGCATAGATGGCCCTGGTTTATTTAAATACCATAGATCTTTGGGTCTCAAAGTGTTGTCCTGAACCAGCAGCATCACTGTCACCTGGGAACCTGTCAGAAGTGAAAATTCTCAGCAAGCTGCCCCACACCTGATGAATCAGAAACTCTGGGGTGTCAGGGCGGCAAGCTGTGTTGCAGCAAGCCCTCCGGGTGTTCTGGCGCGTGCTCGAGTTTGAGAACCACTGCATTTGTGTGTTCTCAGTGGTGGTTTTATTTTCTAACCACGTTGTTTCACTGCATGGATAAGGTGTACAAACCGGGTCAGCTGTATTCTAAGAAGTTCATCTATTCTGCAAAGGCTGAATATACCTTGCCCAGTGCTGCCTCTGATGGGCAGTGGACACCTGAAACCTGGGGAATATTTCTAGCATACAGGACATATTTTCCATCATTATTCAATATTTGCTTACTAAGGATGAATTTCCTTAACACAAATTTGAACAAATTCATTTTTTGAGATGGTAGATCCACTTAAAAGGGTATAAATGACAGTACCAACAACAATTAAAAGTACTTGCTTCACCTAACTAAAACATATGTGGTTTCCTGAAGCTAAAGCAGTCATTTTTAATGAGCTGAGTCTCTTCTTGGAATCACGGTATGATATAGAATAAAAATGTAAAAGGGTCTTTATTATGTCCTCACTCTCGTATGACAGAGTGTAATGAAGACACTTTCAAATAAAGGCTTTGAGAGTGTGCCATTCACAAACCCTCTCTGAAAGAGCTTCTAAAGGATGTACTTCATGAAGGACACTGAATCCAGAAGGAAGAAAAGGAATAAAAGAAAGCATAACAATGTGTACTACCACAGCTACAGCATTTTTGGAAAGACAACTGTCTTTCCCTTCTTAAATGTCTCTCCACAATCCCCATGGTGGAAGTTTAAAATTCAGACACAGAACAATGTGCTACCATTGATTGAACATCTACTCTGTACCAGGCTGTAAAGGATTGTGATATCTATGTGAACATACTATGTGAATCCCCAAATAGTAAATTGATCTTATCTCATTCATGCTTCATAATCAATCCATGGGGTAGGTATTGTTTTATATGTTTGGAAGCTGAAGCTGAGAGAAGTTAAGAAACTGGCCCAAGATCACACAGCCAGGAGGCAGCAGGGTCAGGGTTTGACCCAGGCCTACCTGATGACATTGCTCAGGTGTTTAACTGTCAGTCTAGCAATCTCAAAGCTAACTAAGGTTCCAAATGCTAAGTAGCTTTCTGAAATAAGCTATAGAGCTCTTCTATTTTTACTTATTTATTTTTTTTTGAGACAGGGTCTTGCTCTGTCTCCCAGGCTACAGTGCGGTGTTTCAATCTCGGCTCATTGCAGCCTCAACCTCCCAGGCTCAAGTGATCCTTCTGCCTCAGCCTCCCAAGTAGCTGGGACTACAGGTACCCAACAACACTGGGCTAATTTTTAATTTTTTTTGTAGAGACTGTGTTTTGCTATGTAGCCCAAGCTGGTCTTGACCTCCTGAGTTCAAGCAATTTGCCAGGCTCAGCCTCCCAAAGCGCTGTGATTATAGGCGTGAGCCACTATACCCAGCCATGTAGAGCTATTCTTGACCTCATATTGCTTTATCAAAAAAAAAAAGAAAGAAAAAGAAAAGAAAGAAAAGAAAAGTACCCTTAAAATCTGATGACCTACAAACAGCCAATAACACAAGAAAATATTCTCAGCATCATTAGTCATCATGGAAATGCAAATTAAAGCCAAAACGAGATATCAGTATACACTCAGTACAATGGCTAAAATCTAAACCTGACCATGGCAAGTGTTGGTGAGGGTGTGGTTGAAGGTTCTGATTTCTGTCAGATACCCACACTACCAAGGTCAGTGGCAACAAGAACTGACGAAGGTGTCAGTCTCTCCTCATGGTCTTCAACTGGTGTGTAAAGTCCAGTCTATTCCTGACCTCCCCCACTGTACATCCATCTTCCCTCCTGATGGCCTGCCCTGTGAATTTCAAACTCCAGGACAAGATACAGAGAAAACAACCTTACAAAATAGCAAAACTTTTAACCAGCTTCCAACAATTATATAATGCCAAACTCTTGTAACAAATCCCTAATTCTATATATATCTTCTGGTGGTCCTGTTTTTCTGGTTGAACCCTGACTTGATACATAATTTTCACTGGAGCCAAGTCTAACCATGGCCTGCTTTTGTATGGCACTTGAGTTAAGAATTATTTTTACAGTTTTAAAGGGTTGTAAAATAAAGAAGGATGTGTAACTGACACCATACGTGGCCCACAAAGCCTGAAATGTTTATTTACTCTTTGGCCTGTAAAAGGCCAATGTAGGAAAAGTAGTTGTATAAAATGGTATGGCCACTTTAGAAAACAGTTTGACAGTTTCTTATAAAAATACATACACTTACCATATGGCCCAGCTATTCTACTGTCAGGTATTTACCAAAGAGAAAGGAAAATATATGTTCACACAAAGACTTGTATCTGCATGTTCATATCTTTTTGACTCATTTATTCACTCAAAAAAAATCGTGCTGTTCACACTAAGAAATAGTTTTGGAAAATAAAGAAAACAAACAAACAAAAAACCCATCATTCTGTGTGAAAGAAGAGAGACAAAATAGTGCATATTGTGTAACTCTATTTACGTGAAGTTCTAGAACTGGCAGTATCAACCTACAGTAATAGAAGAGTAGTGGTTGGCAGCCATAGCTCTAGAGGGGATTGGCAGGAAAGGGCATAAGTGAACTTTCTGGGAAATGTTTTATAGCTTGATTGGGATGGTCTACATGTTTGTCAAAACTCATTGAATTGCACAGTTGAAATGTATGCATTTTACTGTATGTAAATTAATCTTGAAAAAAACTATTTTTTAAAAATCTGATGACCTGAAGCACTTTCCTCCTTGATTCCTCATGACATATTCTCAGCTTTCAATACATTTTGTGTGTATACACACCGTACTGGTTTTTAGCCTAAACATCCTCTTTCAATCACCTGTGTAGTCTATAACAGCAGTCCCCAACCTTTTTGGCACCAGGGACAGGTTACATGGAAGACAATTTTTCCATGGACTGGGTTGCTGGGGGATGGTTTTGGGATGGTTCAAGTACATTACATTTATTGTGTGCTTTATTTCTATCATTATTACATTGTAATATATAATGAGATAATTCCACAACTCACCATAATGTAGAATCAGTGAGAGCCCTGAGCTTGTTTTCCTGTAACTAGATGGTCCCGCCTGGGGGTGGTGGGAGACATTGACAGATCATCAGGCATTAGATTCCCATAAGGAGCATGCAACCTAGATCCCTTGCATGCACAGTTCACAACAGGGTCCACGCTCCTATAAGAATCTAATGTGCTGTTGATCTGACAGGAGGTGGAGTTCAGGTGGTAATGAAAGTGACGAGGAGCGGCTGTAAACACAGAAGAAGCTGTGCAGCTTGGTTCCTAACAGGCCATGGACCAGTTTCAGGAGTTGGGGACCCCTGGCTTAAGCAACAGAAATGTGTGGTCTCACAGTTCTGAAGGCCCAAAATCTAATATGAAGGTGCCAGCAGGGTTGGTTCTTTCTGAGGGCTGTGAGAGAGTCTGTTCATGCCTTTCTCATAGCCTGTGGTTTGCTGGCAATCTTTGGTGTTCTTTCACTTGTAGAATCATCACCCCAATCTCTGCCTTCATGTTCAATGGCATTTGCCCCATGTTCATGTCTGTCTGTGTGTCCGAATTTGCTCTTTTAATAAGAATACCAGTCATATTGGGTTAGAGTCTGCCGTAATGACCTCATTTGACTTGATTACCTCTGTGAAGACCCTATTTCCAAATAAGATCACATACGCAAATACTGGATGTTAGGACTTCAACGTCTTTTGTGGGGACACAATTCTAGGAGTTGTTTACAAATTAATGTAGGGATATGGGGTTTGGACTTACACATGTGGTGATTTCAACAAGTTCCACTGTCTTTTAAGCCACAAGTCTTTGGAATTCTCTCCTGTTTTTCCTGCCTGCTATGTTATTTTGATCTAGGCCAAGGGATTGGCTTACATTTAAGGACATAAAGTGAATACCACCCATTTAGAAAGGATCCTTTATCTGAAACACTATGGTGACTGTAGTTGCTTTTGCAAAGTCTATTTTAAGACCTCCGAAGCTATAGTAGCCATAGCTTTACCAGTAAACTGATGACAATTTTAAAAATCAATATAATTTTACTTCCTCTTTCACAATGGAAAGTTTCTCAAGGCTAACTTTTTTGTGTACCTTTTTTTTTTTTTTTGAGACAGAGTCTCACTCTGTTGCCCAGGCTGGAGTGCAGTGGCGCAATCTTGGCTCACTGCAACTTCCACCTCAAGTGATTCTCCTGCCTCAACCTCCCGAGTAGCTGGGATTACAGGTGCACACCACCACACCCAGCTAATTATTGTATTTTTAATAGCAATGGGGTTTCACTATGTTGGCCAGGCTGGTTGCCATCTTCTGATCTCAGGCAATCCACCTGCCTCAGCCTCCCGAAGTGTTGGGATTACAGGCGTGAGCCACCACACCCAGACTCTGTGTACCTATTTTTAAATGAAATATTTATTCATTCTAAGATTTTCTAATGAAGGAACAGAAACATTTTTAATCTACGAAATTGTGTCTGCCATGCTTCTTCCTTTGTATTTCTTACATGTAATATAATATAATTTTTTATAGAATATTTGAGAAATAGAATTTAAAAACATCACTCAAATGTAATGTAATTATCTTAGATAATTATATATTTTTTTCTGAGTTTCTCTACACATTACATTTAATTGTACTCATTGAACAGGGCATATTTTTTTTTTTTTTTTTTTTTTTTTTTTGAGAGGGAGTCTCTCTCTGTCACCTGGAGAGAGTCTGGAGTGCAGTGGTTCGATCTGGGCTCACTGCAAGCTCTGCCTCCTGGGTTCATACCATTCTCCTGCCTCAGCCTCCCGAATAGCTGGGACTACAGGCGCCTGCCACCATGCCCAACTAATTTTTTGTATGTATATTTTTTTCAGTAGAGACAGGGTTTCACCGTGTTAGACAGGATGGTCTCAATATCCTGACCTCGTGATCTGCCCGCTTTGGCCTCCCCAAATGCTGGAATTACAGGCGTGATCCACCACGTCTGGCCGAACAGAACATATTCTTTTTCCTTCAAAATACAGATGTGTTTCTTCCGGCCAACAATTGTGTTATAATAAAATTTCTACTATATTTTTGTTCATGCTCAGAAAATGATGTCAGAATTCTTTATACTAACTAGTTTATATACATTTTAGAGACCTTTTTGGTATAATAGCCAAAAAAATAAATCTGATCAATCAACTAACCAGTCAAAACTATATAGAATTATAGAAACATACCAGGCACAGAAAAAGACAAGAAAGAGGCAGAAAAGAGGTCACTGTCCTTAAGAACTTCAAAATCTAGTTGAGTAGTTTACAAAAGAAGTGCCAGATCTGGACTCAAAGATTGGATTCCCTGCTATATTTATCTGCACATTATATTTTTATGCCACCTCCTTTGAATTGCTATTAGATGACTGCAGCTGTGGCCAAGGACACTGATAAAAGTGAGAGTGAAAAGTGAGTAAGAGAGAAATCAACCTGGGGAGGGTCCCCGAGGGCAGTTGTATGTTGACCACTATGGGAGAGAGTCAGTGTGACTTGATCCTTTCAAGATTTTTGCCCCTAGGTCTAATAGGTACTTGGGGAATGAAGTGAACATAACACTAATAAGGTAGTGAGTTATCATTTATTACCTGATATGAAGGGAATAAAATATGCTATTGACATAAGACATAAAAACAGAGGTTTCTCCCTCATTTGGAATTCAAGAAACACTCATCAATAATGGTTGCTAATAAAAATAAGTTTCCACTACCAACCCTATAAAACAAAGCAAAATAAGCAAATAAAACCATAGAACACTCTACTTTTCCTTTACATGAAATACTTTGTTTCTGAGTGCAGAGAATTAACTATGTTATCAATGAGATTAAGCCGATTTTGTTAATTTAGATTTTCAAACCCATTATCTCTTGTATACAGATGCAACTATTTTACTCTAGGGATAGGAGCTTTACAGAAGATCTACCAAAGGATGGGGTCCTCTTCATGAATAGTTACTTATTTTCCAATTAATAAAGATCACAGCATACACTGTACCACAGCAGAGTACATGGTACAAATTACTACAAATGTCTCCACTTAAAGATTGCCAGGGCCAAGCATAATGGCTCATGCCTGCAATCCCAGCATTTTAGCCTGGGATTCTGTGTTCTTCCCTTTTGTGATAGCCTGAAAAAACAAACGTAATGGTATCAGGATGATCACATTATAACTGGGTATGGGCCTGTATTGAACTTTCCTTATACCTGAGTGTGGGTTTATGTACATCCCTACCTTCTATGGAACCATAACTATGGGAAGATTGAAAGTTGGACATTTTTGTCATCTGTTTCTGGGAGTCTTTCGTATGACACGGTGCTCCACAGAAGGAAGAAAATCTCTGTACATAGTTTGTGCCTCTTGTTTGCATCTTTCTTGAGTCTTTTTTCTTTTTTAATTGGCTGCCAATTCTCATTAGGTGCTTTATTTCTTCAATTCTTCATATATTTACATTACAGGAAAAGTAGAAACATAAAGTTCCTTGCCTTCCAAATATTACCTGCATTCCTCTAGTTATAAGGTTATGTAGGCCATTTTGTAAAAAAAAAAAAAAAAAAAAAAAAGACTACTTAGAAAATTTGTCTCCCCTCCAACTTCTCTCCCCTCTTCACTCTAGAGTCTATCATCTTTCAACAGGCATTTTCCTTTCAAGTGCTATGAGAAGGGGTGGGGAGCATATATTGACTACAAAATGCAATCACAAATATTGCAAAGGATGTTAGACTTCATTTAATTGAGCAAAGTGATGTATAAAATGGAAAGTCATAGATAATGAGGCTATGGCGAACTCAAGAGCAGTTACTGTTAAAGAAGAGAAAATCTACAAGGATTATGACAAGGATTATGTGCTTCAAGAAAGGAAGATTTGTGTTTCAAGGGATTAAGAGAGGCTCTTGGGAAAACTGGTACAACCTTCACATATTTCTGCAAAGATGAATCTCTTTATGGCTGTGCTGCTAAACTGAATGAAGGATATCACATCAGGTGATCTAATAATTTTATAGTAAATTTTATTTTAAAATAATTTTAGATTTATAGTGCAAAGATAATACATAGTTCCTGCCTATCCCTTATCTAGTTTTCTCTAATGTTAACATCTTAAATTACCATGATACATTTGTCAAAACTAAAAAACTGACATTGGTATATTACCATTAACTACACTCCCAATTTTATTCAGATTTCACTGATTTTTCTCCATGAATGTCCTTTTTCTCTTCTAGGATCAAATCCAGAATATGGCATTGCATTTATCACCTAACAATTTTTTCATAAAAATTTTATGTAACAAAAATCCCAATCAACATTTGATTCAGTCTTTATTTTAATAATTAGTGAGTTACAGTTATAACCAGAAGTGTGTTAAATAATGATACATTTTTAGTCACATTTTAAATTTCAACTTTCAAATTGGAGTACAAATCAAATCATTTCTTATACAAACTACTGTGAAATTTTGCTTCCCATTTGTAAAAAAACTTTAATTGATTTCCATCAACTTGTCTTGGACAACGACAAAAATTGTTAGAAGGGCTTTCTTAAAATATGTAAAACAACATGTTATGAGGATCTCTGGATGAAAAGAGTAAGTGAGTTTGATTTGTGCATAGTCAGTGGAACTCTGTAATATGCAGTCTTTGAGATATACAAAATAATTTAATAAAGCAAAATGGTTTTGATGCATGATAGAAGCCTCAGATGAATACCCTGATAGTACTGCATTATCAGATGTTCTTTACTCTCTTGTTGCACAAACGTATACCTTCAAACAGGTATGCAGCATTATAGAAAAAAAAGAGTCTTTCATTAATTTCAGGAGTATTCATAAATGGCTCTGGTTTCCTAATTGAAAGATAAATTGAATCTAACAGAAATGAGCCACAAATGACTGCTAGCAAGGTTGACAGTTAAATTTATAAAAAGCCTGTGACTTTTAACATATTAAAAAGTGAAAGAAAGACTTGCTCTTGACTTCACTAAAAACAGCATGTCCTTAAAGATTGTAAGTACTGATAGGATTTTTCCACTAATAAACAGAAGGATCTTTTGACATTTTAATAAGATTATATTCTTATGTTCTTTTGGACCAAGATTAACATTATATTGTTCCTTGAGTAGTTTGAGTAGGATATTTTTTCTTTATAAATATTTGTGTCTTCTAAATGCAGTTATTTTCAGAATTTAAAAAATTCATTTTATACAGGATCTATAATATTATTTAAAGATAAATTCCACAGTAGGACTTACATATACTCAAAAAAGGAAAACAAACTTATCCTATAGAAATAATTCCTTATACTTCAACAATGTCACTTTTAGACTGTTCTGAAACGTGCTCCAGTGGATATGTAGCTTATATATTGGAAGTAAGGCAAATCTAAATTTTTTACTTTGATAAAATATTCTCATTATGTCTTAAAGAATTAACATTTTCCAAGAAGCCAAACTCACTTCTCCATTATATATTTTTACTGAATGTGGCAGTTAGTACCACTAAATTGTTGCGTGGTGCACAATTGTTATGGATTGAATTGAGTGCCCCCAAAATTCCTATGTTGAGACCCTAACCCTCTATGTGACTGTATTTGGAGACAGGGCCTTTAGGAAGTAATTGAGGTTATATGGGATATAAAGCTGGGGCCCTTATCCAGCAGGACTGGTGTCCTTATGAGACGAGGAAGAGAAGCACCGAGATCTCACTTCCTCTGTGCATGTGCAGAGGAGAGGCCATGTGAGAAGGACATGGTGAGAAGGTGGCCATCTGCAAGCCAGGAAGAGTCCTCACCAGAAACCAACATGATGGAAACTAGATCTTGAACTTCTATCCTAGAGAACTGTGAGAAAACAAATTTCTGTCGTTTAAACCACCCAGCCTGTGGTATTCTGTTATGGCAGCCTGAACAGGTGAATACAGCAATATATGTTTATTTCTCAGGAGCCTGAAGGGTTCAGCTAAGTTGTACTACCTGCTGATCTTGGCTGGGTTCACTCAGGTACCCAGGGAATGGGCCATGAGTCAGCTGTGAGTTGAGGCTCATCTTGGCTGGACAACTCAGGTTTGTTCCATGGGTCCCTCATCCTCCTCCTGGGACATTGGGCTAGCTGGGCTTATCCTTCTTACTGGGATGGCAGAAGCACAACACGGCAAGTCCACATTTTTAAGCCTCTTCTTATATCACATCCACTATTACCCCACCTGCCAGAACAAGTGAAATGATCAAACTTGGAATCAAGGGGTGGGAAAATATACTCTTCCCGTTGATGGAAGGAATGACAAAGTCATATGGCAGAAGACATAGTCACAGAGAGGGCTGAAAGCTCATCAGTCAACGAGCTGTTTGTTTAAACTATTTAGCTTTTTCATAACAGTGGCCTAGCTTACCTACAATGCCGAAAATTCAGTAGACCCTGGCCTTATAAGAAATCATATGAAAACATTTTCAAATCCTTAAGTTTGTAAAATATATCACCTAATTATTGGCATAAAATTTAGGAAAAACACTACTGAGAAATGTAATCCCTCCACCCTGACGTCAGCCTTTTAATTGTTTTATAACTCCTACACTGGTGGGAGTTTAAAAAAAAAGGTTAATATGTGGTGTGAAAATTTGCATAGGAAACACACGACATTTTAGAAAGGATTCAACAGCAATTTAGAATTGTACTAACTTTTTTGTTAAATTATTCATTTGGTAAACAATTTTGGCACTAGCTAGAATCATCAGTAGATTATTCTTCTGTATATGTGAACTCATTTATGTCTTACATTTAGCCAATATGGAATTCTACATTACATCCTCTGATTTATCTACAGATCGTGTTTTCATACTAAGATTTATCCTTTAATTACATTTTCCATTTGATCTCTTCACTTTTATTACTTGCACCAGCAGCTAGATTTCTTTTTGGGGTCATTGTTCACACACACACACAAACACACACACACACACACACACACACAACAATATGTATATTTTTCTAGAGCTACAACATATGAGATGCATAGCGAAGAACAGAAACCTGATAAAAAGGAGATGCCAGTTGGCAATCTAGGTTTCTAAGTAGCTCTGAAAAACAGTTTTCTATTCATATTTTAGAAATAGTACATATTTGGCTCATAACTGTACTCACAGCACTCTGGGAGGCCAAGATGGGTGAATCACTTGAGGTCAACAGTTTGAGACCAGCCTGGCCAACATGGTGAAACCCTCTCTCTACTAAAAATACAAGAATTTGCTGGGTATGGTGGCACATGCCTGTAATCCCAACTCCTCGGGTGAGGCAGGAGAATCCCTTGAACCCAGGAGACAGGGGTTGCAGGAGCCGAGATTGCGCCATTGCACTCCAGCATGGGCGACAGAGCAAGACTCTGCTAAATGATAATAATAATAATAATAATAATAATAATTTACAAGATTCAAGCATTTGAAAATTAAATTCATATATGCCGAGGACTTCCGGAACATTTCCAGGTTGAATAGTTTGAAAGAAAGAGTTATTGTCCAAATGATCTTTAGCAACATGCAGTAGCTAAGGATCAACTGAGAGTGTTAAAACACCTTACCTTTTTATACTTTTTGGTATACTCCTACATTCCTTTTCTTTTTTCCTCTAACAATTCTCCCAATTGCTAGGCGAGGTGTCAGAGACCTGGCATCAGAAAGTGGTTGACTCACAGGTTGGTATAAAGGATTTATCGACAACAGTATAGGTTTGAAAAGGAGTTTTATTAAATAGAAAGAATGCTGTAGAAGGGTGGAGTAGCCTGTCCCAGCAAGAGAGGACTGAGAGCGCCATGGTGGATTTTTCCTTAGGGGTACCTATGGACCTTAAAGTGGGAGCATAAGGGTAATTGGGACCACGTTAGCCATGTAAGTCATGATAAATGATTACATTTGCGGATATTTTGGTGCCTTAATGTCAGCAAGGGTTGCACAATGAGTTTCTATATGCATGCATTCTGGAGATGTACAGAAATTCTAGTTAGTTATAAATTTCTGGGAAAGAAGCCTGGAACCAGATGCCTGCTTTAGATAATGGGGAAGTCTAATTACTTCTAAATTCCTCAGATAACGTTCAGCTTGATGGCCACCAGGTGCTTTCCTCACTAACAAGAAACAAAAGTCTCACTTTTCCTTATAATTAGTAGGTCAGGAATCAATGATTTTATAGATTGATATAGGTTCAGTGTACTTCATTGAATCTCACACACCCACACTTTTGGTAAGATCCAATCTCTGGACCCTAGATCAACTGGATCAAGGCTCTTTCCCTGAATACCCTTAAGAGTCAGTCCAGAAAACTCGGGTGTTTTTTGCTTGTTTGTTTGTTTTTGTTTTTTGAGACAGGGTCTCACTTTGTCGCCCAGGGCTTGGAGTGCAGTAGCATGAACACGGTTCATTGCAGCTTTGACATCCCAAGCTCAAGCGATCCTTCTGCTTCAGGCACCTCCCCATGCCCCGCCCAAGTAGCTGGGACTGCAGGTGTGTGCCACCCTGTCCTGCTAATTTTTGTATTTTTTGTAGAGATGGAGTTCTGCCATGTTGCCCAGGCTGATCTTAATGTCCTGAGCTCAGGTGATCTGCCTGCCTTGGCCTCCCAAAGTGCTGGAATTACAAGTGTGAGGCACCATGCCAGGCCTTCAGGTTATTCTTGATGTGGGAATGGTAGGAGGTAGTTTTGGAATTACAGCACACAGCTGCATGCAGTTTACAGGAAGAGTTTACTTGGAGTAATAAATAAATATATTTATTTTCATTATGCATATAAACATTGATTTTTTTAAGGATGTTATTATGTGGCAAGGTTTCAAGGGGTTTTTAAAGGAGTATGGCAAACCAATTTCTTAAATAAGCATTGCCTCTTCACAATTATCTTTTGAAATGGCGAATTCTAGCAAGGTTTTGAAACCTTGTCTTTAGTCCACTTTTTGATGTAAACTATTTGGGAAAATAAAGCACAGAGAGGTGAAGATGAGTGAACAAATACAACTTTGCAGAGTTTTTAGAATAATTTTTGAGCTGACAACCTATCTTAAATTTTCCTACTTCACCAGAATGTTTCAAATGAATCAAATAGTCATGAACACCTAGACTAACAAACAAACAAACAAAAAGTAGGAAAAAGAGGAAGAAGCTCACTGTATTAGCCTGTTTTCATGTTGCTGATAAAGACATACCTGAGAGTGGGTGATTTATAAAGAAAAAGAGGTTTCATCGACTCAAAGTTCCACGTGGCTGCGGAGGCCCCACAATCATTGCAGAAGGCAAAAGGCATGTCTTACATGGATGGCAGTAGACAAAGAGAGAGCTTGTGCAGGGAAACTCATCCTTATAAAACCATCAGATCTTATGAGACTTATTGACTATCATGAGAACAGCATGGGAAAGACCCACCCCATGATTCAATTACCTTCCATAACATGTAGGAATTGTGGGAGCTACAATTCAAGATGAGATCTGGGTGGGGACACAGCCAAACCATATCACTCATACATTCTCTTTATTGAGATTATTTAGACAAACCAAAGAGAGGGAACAGCATCAATCGCTCCTCTCATTCTTGATTTCAAGATAGACAATTCTCATTATTGGGCTATCTTCCTAAGGATGTCATGGAACTTTAATCACTTCCGTTGAACTTATTTGCTACTAAACTGTTGTTCTCTGGAACTTTGCTAATTCTTAGAGGAAAAGTCAAATCAGGTAGAGTGGATTTCCAATTGTCTTCTGAATAAGCAGGTCATAACACTCAGTGGGGCTAAGGCTTCATACAGGGATTTCCATCCCTCAGCTCCTGCCTGTGTGAGAAAAGCCTGCTCTCCTGCAAGGATAGAAGATGGAATGGGGTGAGGTGAGGTTGAGTGTTAAACCAGCTTTCACTTGCCTATTTACTCTTAATGCTCAACCAGAGAAGGGTGGGAGAGAGTGATTCAGCTACATTTGGCTTTGGCTCAACAATTAATAAATGAAATTAGTTAATGAGTACATGCTTCCAACAGGGTCATGCGGACCAATTCAGAGTTATCTTTGAATTCATGTTATATAGAAACAAAGCTTGATATTGGAATTCTTAACATTAGTATGGCCTGTGCTTTTCTTTTTTAAAATTGGGGAGGATTATGGAGAGTGACCATGGAAAATATTCTGCAAAGTAATATTTTGAATGCACAGGCTGTAACCTGTGGCACTTTTTTCACCCCAGGTCCTCAAGGTCAAAAAACCAAGACCAGAAGAAGTCTTGTACGCAAACTATCCATAAAGCTAAACAACTGCCTGTCAGCAGAGGCTCGCTCTGCCTCTCGTCTCCTGACTCCTCATGCTTTTTATTTTTAATTTTGTATTTCAAATTTATAGATAAGTTGCAAGAATAATAGGTTGGCGCAAAAGTAATTGAGATTTTGGCCATTTTAACGGCAACCTAATATAATGAACTCTGACATACTCTTGACCTAGATTTGCCAATTATGAACCAAACATTTTGCCACATTTGATATCTCTCTCCACATATTATTACTATTATTAATATTACTATTAAACATTTTCCTGAACCACTTGGGAGTAAATTGCAGACAATACCTCTCTATCACCAATCTAAATACTTCAGTTTGCATCTCCTAGGAGCAAGACTATTCTCTAACATACCACAGTACAGTGATAAAATTCAGAAAATACTGATTTGAAACTATTATTCAATATGCAATCTATCTACAATTTTCTCCAATTGCTCCAATAATATGATTTATTAAGTTTCTTTTTATTGATTTGGGATCCAATCCAGGACCACACATTGTCTTTAGCTGTCACATCTCTTACTTTTTAAATCTAGTTCTCTAGCCCTTTTTTTTTTTTCATGACATTAACATTCTGAGATATATTCCAGTTTTTTGTTGTTGTTGTTGTTGTTGTCTAAAGAATATTCAGCTGGCCATGATGGCATACACCTGCAATTCCAGCACTTTGAGAGGCTGAGGCAGGAGGATCACTCATAGTACCAGGAGTTCAAGACTAGCCTGGGCAACATAGTGAGACTCCGGCTCTCTAAAAATCAAAAACAAAAACAAAAATTTTTTTAAAAAGCTGGGCATGGTGGCACACCCCTGTGGTCCCAGCTCCTCGGGAGGCTGAAAATGGAGGAGCGCTTTAGTCAAGGAGTTGTAAGCTGTAATGATCTATGATCACGCCACTGCTCTCCAGCCTGGGTGACTGAGTGAGATTCATCTGTAAAAACAACAACAACAACAAAGTATCATTCCTTAATTTGAGTGTGTTTGATACTTCCTGAGGATCAGATTCAGGTAGTAGCTGTTTGGAAGCTGTTTGGAAGCAATGTTGCAGGCTTTCCTGGCATATCACAAAAGGAGGCACATGACATCAGTTTGCCCCATTATGAGTGATGTTAACATAGAACTTGGTTCTATGTCTCATTGGTTCTATGTCTGTGTTAGAACTTGGTTCTATGTCTATGTTAACTTGGTTCTAGGTCTAGCAGATTTATCTACTATAAAGTTAATTCAAAAATAATATGTGGGCCGGGCGCGGTGGCTCAAGCCTGTAATCCCAGCGCTTTGGGAGGCCGAGACGGGTGGATCACGAGGTCAGGAGATCGAGATCATCCTGGCTAACACGGTGAAACCCCGTCTCTACTAAAAAAAAAAAATACAAAAAAACTAGCCAGGCGAGGTGGCGGGCGCCTGTAGTCCCAGTTACTCGGGAGGCTGAGGCAGGAGAATGGCGTAAACCCGGGAGGCGGAGCTTGCAGTGAGCTGAGATCCGGCCACTGCACTCCAGCCTGGGCGACAGAGCAAGACTCCGTCTCAAAAAAAAAAAAAAAAAAAGTGATGATTTAAGGTGGTATAAATATCCTGTTCCCCATCAAACTTTCACACAATAATTTCAGCATCTATTGATGAGTCTCACCTAAGTCAATTATTGTTATGACATCTGTACGATGGTGATTTTCTTATGCTATCACTCAGAAAATAGAATTCTAATATTTTACTCTGATATTGTTTGGGGGTCAATTTCGTTGCTCATAATTTGAACACTAAGGTTTAACAAACTTCCGAAATTCGACATCAGAAGTTTCTAATTTCCTCCGTTATAGTGATAACACAATACCACTACTGCTGTTACTCATAATGTTTATTAACGTTTATTAAGTGTTTACTTTGTGCCTTGCACTAGGATTAACATTGAAACACATTGTCTCATTTTATCCTCATAGTACCTAAGAAATAGATACCATTATTGGTTTTATTTTCCAGAAGGGGAAACTGAGGATCAGAGAAGTAACATTTTATTTTTCAGAGACGTGCCCCCGGCCCCTAACCTCTTGTACTCCTAACACCATTTCAGTGTTTTCTTCCTGAAGGACTCAAATGACACAAGGTGTGACAATTTGCATTAAAGCCTCATTATCAGGATAAGCTGTCAGATTCTGAGTTATTTTGAGTGATATTTAAGTCTTCCCAGGTCTTTAGTCTTTGTGGTGAAGTTTGTACCTAACTCTTTAGGACAGCACTGCTCAAAATATGGTCTATGGATAAGTGTGTCCATGAGTTATTTGTTATTACCTCTCCAGAAGATGAGTGCAGAAATTGAGAAGAATCACTTAGAGAATTGTATAGCAATTGTACATTGCTGAAACGATGGTGATCAGTGAACCGGTTATCTTGAATACGACATAAATTAGTTTGGATGTTGCTGAACTCATATGGTGAGTCCCATGTCATATGAACTGTGTACTAGTCATGTGCAGTACGACCACATTAAAACTTGTGATATTTTCAGCTTAGTTTAGTAATCGTGATCCTAACAGTGTCTAAAATCTGGAATTGATTTATTTTATCAAAATACAATTTAAACATAATGACAACTTTAAAGGATAAACTGTTGGAAATGGCAACTGATGAAGGACTAAATATGAATTCTGAAAATATGACATGATTTGTTTTATTGTAGTTAAAAATGAACATCCTTGGTTTGCTAAACAGCTTTAAAATGTTCCCTTTCATTTCTATCAATGTAGTGATGGGAGACTGGTGCCCACCACAGTGTTAAAACGGAGGAGACGTTTAAAATATATGCTATCCTCTGTAAGCTCTGCAAGAAGTGCTGTCTTTAATCCAACTATACAATCATCAGGAACGAGCTTATTTGCTACTTAAAAACTTTTTTTTTTGCCTTTTAGAAATTTTATTGTGAAGTTTATATTTCATTTTATTATCTGATTTTAAGAATTGAAAAGTAAATAGCCCAAATAACAGTCTTGATTTTAATATATAATAAATAGTTTAGTTACCATACAAATGAAAGGTATTATTCAACAAAATCATGAAGTATATTTTCTCTTTTATGGTGGTATGAATGTGAAAACTTAATTATTTTTTCCAGTAAATTAGCAATTTAAAGCTCTTTGCCTTTCTTTTTTTTTTTCAAGTGTAGTACATTTTATTATTTTCCAGAAAATCCTTATTTTCTGTGAACACTTGATATAATTATAGTTTTGTCATTCATTAGAGTACCAGGAATTTACCATATTGATAAGGATAAAATATAAATACCTTTTTACATTGATATATTTATACTTAAAAAAACAAAATGAAATCATTGTATTTTATAACTTGCTTTTCTTTAACAATATACTATAGGATTTTTCTTTTATGCTGTTCTATTTTCTTTTAATAATTATGAATGGCTGCACAGATTCTCATCCATGAAACCATAGCTTATTAAGGCATCCACTCTATATATCATTAAACTGCATTTAACTCTATTTTTATTCCTAATCAATAAAACCACAATTGATAACTTTGAGTTTAAATCTTGGGCATATTTTTAATTTTTGTTTTTAATCTATATTTCTCTAAGTCCAATCAGAAGATCTACAGATATGACCATTTTTTTCTTTTCTTTTCTTTTCTTCTTTCTTTCTTTCTTTCTCTCTCTCTCTTTCTTTCTTTCTTTCTTCTTT
>NW_012102909.1:486407-488756 GCF_000951045.1 Mandrillus leucophaeus | reverse complement strand
CAGTTTTCAAAGGGAATGCTTCCAGTTTTTGCCCATTCAGTATGATATTGGCTGAGGGTTTGTCATAAACAGCTCTTATTATTTTGAGATACATCCCATCAATACCTAGTTTATTGAGAGTTTTTAGCATGAAGGGCTGTTGAATTTTGCCAAGGCCTTTTCTGCATCTATTGAGATAATCATGTGGTTTTTGTCTTTGGTTCTGTTTATATGATGAATTACGTTTATTGATTTGTGTATGTTGAACCAGCTTTGCATCCCAGGGATCAAGCCAACTGGATCGTGGTGGATAAGCTTTTTGACGTGCTGCTGGATTTGGTTTGCCAGTATTTTATTGAGGATTTTAACATCAATTGTTCATCGGGGATATTGGTCTAAAATTCTCTTTTTTTTTTTTGCTATGTCTCTGCCAGGCTTTGGTGTCAGAATGATATTGGCCTCATAAAATGCATTAGGGAGGATTCCCTCTTTTTCTATTGATGGGAATAGTTTCAGAAGGAATGGTACCAGCTCCTCTTTGTACCTCTGGTAGAATCCGGCTGTTAACCGTCTGGTCCTGGATTTTTTTTGGTTGGTAGGCTATTAATTATTGCCTCAACTTCAGAACATGTTATTGGTCCATTCAGGGATTCAGCTTCTTCCTGGTTTAGTCTTGAGAGGGTGTATGTGTCCAGGAATTTATTCATTTCTTCTAGACTTTCTAGTTTATTTGCATAGAGGTGTTTATAGTATTCTCTGATGGTAGTTTGTATTTCTGTGGGATCGGTGGTGATATCCCCTTTATCATCTTTTATTGCGTCTATTTGATTGTTCTCTGTGTTTTTATTTATAAGTCTTGATAGCGGTCTATCAATTTTGTTGATCTTTTCAAAAACCCAGATCCTGGATTCACTGATTTTTTGAAGGGTTTTTTGTGTCTCTATCTCCTTCAGTTCTGCTCTGATCTTAGGTATTTCTTACCTTCTGCTAGCTTTTGAATTTGTTTGCTCTTGCTTCAGTAGTTCTTTTAAGTGTGAAGTTAGGGGGTCAGTTTTGGATCATTTCTGCTTTCTCTTGTGGGCATTTAGTGCTATAAATTTCCCTCTACACACTGCTTTAAATGTGTCCCAGAGATTCTGATATGTTGTGTCTTTGTTCTCATTGGTTTCAAAGAACATCTTTATTTCTGCCTTCATTTTGTTATGTACCCAGTAGTCATCCAGGAGCAGGTTTTTCAGTTTCCATGTAGTTGTGTGGTTTTGAGTGAGTTTCTTAATCCTGAGTTCTAGTTTGATTGCACTGTGGTCTGAGAGAGTTTGTTATAATTTCTGTTCTTTTACATTTGCTAAGGAGTGCTTTACTTCCAACTATGTGGTCAGTTTTGGAAAAAGTGCGATGTGGTGCTGAGAAGAATGTATATTCTGTTGATTTGGGGTGAAGAGTTCTGTAGATGTCTATTAGGTCTGCTTGGTGCAGAGCTGAGTTCAATCCCTGGATATCCTTGTTAACTTTCTGTCTCATTGACCTGTCTAATATTGACAGTGGGGTGTTAAAGTTTCCCAGTATTATTGTGTGGGAGTCTAAGTCTCTTTATAGGTCTCTAAGGACTTGCTTTATGAATCTGGGTGCTCCTGTATTGGGTGCCTATATATTTAGGATAGTTAGCTCTTCTATTTGAACTGATCTATTTACCATTATGTAGTGGCCTTCTTTGTCTCTTTTGATCTTTGTTGGTTTAAGGTCTGTTTTATCAGAGATTAGGATTGCAACCCCTGCTTTTTTTTGTTTTCCATTTGCTTGGTAGATCTTCCTCCATCCCTTTATTTTGAGCCTATGTGTGTCTCTGCACGTGAGATGGGTCTCCTGAATACCGCACCTGATGGGTCCTGACTCTTTATCCAAACTGCCAGTCTGTGTCTTTTAATTGGAGCATTTAGCCCGTTTACATTTAAGGCTAATATTGTTATGTGTGAACTTAATCTTGTCATTATGATGTTAGCTGGTTATTCTGCTTGTTAGTTGATGCAGTTTCTTCCTAGCATTGATGGTCTTTACAATTTGGCATGTTTTTGCAGTGGCTGGTTCCAGTTATTCCTTTCCGTGTTTAGTGCTTCCTTCAGGAGCTCTTGTAAGGCAGGCCTGGCAGTGACAAAATCTCTCAGCATTTGTTTGTCTGTAAAGGATTTTATTTCTCCTTCCTTTATGAAGCTTAGTTTGGCTGGATATGATATTCTGGGTTGAAAATTCTTTTCTTTAAGAATGTTGAATATTGGCCCCCACTCTCGTCTGGTTTGTAGAGTTTCTGCTGAGAGATCTGCTATTAGTCTGATGGGCTTCCCTTTGTGGGTAACCCAACCTTTCTCTCTGGCT
>NW_012102909.1:486053-486357 GCF_000951045.1 Mandrillus leucophaeus | reverse complement strand
GGTTGATTTTTTCTTGTAAATTTGTTTAAGTTATTTGTAGATTCTGGATATTAGCCCTTTGCCAGACGGTTAGATTGTAAAAATTTTCTCCCATTCTGTAGGTTGCCTGTTCACTCTGATGGTAATTTCTTTTGCTGTTCAGAAGCTCTTTAGTTTAATTAGATCCCATTTGTCAATTTTGACTTTTGTTGCCATTGCTTTTGGTGTTTTAGTCATGATGTCCTTGCCCATGCCTATGGCCTGAATGGTATTGCCTAGGTTTTCTTCCAGGGTTTTTATGGTTTTAGGTCTAATATTTAAGTCT
>NW_012102909.1:447350-486003 GCF_000951045.1 Mandrillus leucophaeus | reverse complement strand
GTAACCCAACCTTTCTCTCTGGCTGCCCTTAACATTTTTTCCTTCATTTCAACTTCGGTGAATCTGATAGTGATGTGTCTTGGAGTTGCTCTTCTCAAGGAGTATCTTTGTGGTGTTCTCTGTATTTCCTGAATTTGCATGCTGGCCAGCTTTGCTAGGTTGGGGAAGTTCTCCTGAATAATGTCCTGAAGAGTGTTTTCCAACTTGGTTCCATTCTCCCCGTCACTTTCAGGTACACAAATCAGATGTAGATTTGGTCGTTTCACATAGTCCCATATTTCTTGGAGGCTTTGTTCATTTCTTTTTATTCTTTTTTTCTCTAAACTTCTCGTTTCATTTCATTCATTTGATCTTCAATCACTGATACCGTTTCTTCCACTTGATCAAATCAGCTACTGAAGCTTGTGCATGTGTCACATAGTTCTTGTGCCATGGTTTTCAGCTCCATCAGGTCATTTAAGGACTTCTCTACACTGTTTTTTCTAGTTAGTCATTCGTTTAATCTTTCTTCAAGGTTTTTAGCTCTTTGCGATGGGTTTGAACATCCTCCTTTAGCTCAGAGAAGGTTGTTACTACTGATCATCTGAAGCCTTCTTCTCTCAACTTTTCAAAGTCATTCGCCATCCAGCTTTGTTCCATTGCTGGCGCGGAGCTGTGTTCCTTTGGAGGAGAAGAGACACTCTGATTTTTAGAATTTTCAGCTTTTCTGCTCTGATTTCTCCCCATCTTTGTGGTTTTATCTACCTTTGGTCTTTGATTATGGTGACATACAGATGGGGTTTTGGTGTGGATGTCCTTTTTGTTTGTTAGTTTTCCTTCTAACAGTCAGGACCCTCAGCTGCAGGTCTGCTGGAGTTTGCTGGAGGTCCACTCCAGACCCTGTTTGCCTGGGAATCACCAGCGGAGGCTGCAGAACAGCAAATACTGCAGAACAGCAAATGTTGCTGCCTGATCCTTCCCCTGGAAGCTTCATCTCAGAGGGGCACCCAACTGTATGAGTTGTCAGTTGGCCCCTACAGAGAGGTGTCTCCAGTTAGGCTACTCAGGGGTCAGGGACCCACTTGAGGAGGCAGTCTGTCCATTCTCAGATCTCAAACTCCATGCTGGGAGAAGCAGTACTCTCTTCAAAGCTGTCAGATAGGGACGTTTAAGTCTGCAGAAGTTTCCGCTGCCTTTTTTTCAGTTATGCCCCACCCCCAGAGGTGGAGTCTACAGAGGCAGGCAGGCTTCCTTGAGCTGCGGTGGGCTCCACCCAGTTCCAGCTTCCCAGCCACTTTGTTTACCTACTCAAGCCACAGTAATGGCAGATGTCCCTCCCTGAGCCTCGCTGCTGCCTTGCAGTTCGATCTCAGACTGCTGTGCTAGCAGTGAGCAAGGCTCTGTGGGTGTGGGACCCTCCGATCCCGGCACGGGATATAATCTGCTGGTGTGCCGTTTGCTAAGACCGCTGGAAAAATGCAGTATTAGGGTGGGAGTGTACCGATTTTCCAGGTACGGCTTATCAGGGCTTCCCTTTGCCAGGAAAGGGAATTCCCCGACCCCTTGCGCCTCCCAGGTGAGGTCATGCCCCGCCCTGCTCTGTGGGCTCCACCCACTGTCTGAGAAGCCCTAGTGAGATGAACTTGGTACCTCAGTTGGAAATGCAGAAATCACCTGTCTTCTGCCTCACTCACACTGGGAGCTGCAGATTGGAGCTGTTCCTATTCGGCCATCTTGTGACCTCCCCCAAAACTTTAAATATTACATACATGGTGCTTGTTCAAAATGCTTTTACATGCATTTAATATATGGACAACTCTTTCAGGCATAAATTTTTATCAAATTACGACCGTGGAAGAACAAGTTTCAAATGTTAAGACAATGCTCAATCGCTTATACTAAACTTTCAATGAACAATATGTACAGTTTCTGTTAATGCCTTTATTTTCTATTATGTTTCTTCTGATTGCATACGTTGAAATGCAATTTTGCATTTACTGAAACTAATAATAAAAAATTTGGGCTTGTATTTTGCACATGTTTTCCCCATTTTTCTACTAATTCATTTTTACTGTATTTTATAGAAGTATCTTTTACTGACAGATTGGAAAAACAACCCATTCTTCCCCACGGATAATCTGGGAAGCTGCTCTAAGAGGCTGATCTTGAGGCAGACAATAAAAGCGTAGTAACAGTGAGGGCCCTGGAAAAGCTCCCCAGAGAGTAAAAATCCAAAGTTTCAGTAACTAAGATTTCTTTCCTGGTTAAATACACTCAACCTGTATTTGGGCTGAGTGTTGGCCGGGTACAAATGTAGACAAAGGTTCCCAGAGTGCCGCCGCAATCCTCTCCTACAACATGGCCCTGAGCTACTCATTTTGAGATTTGCCTTTAGAGAAGAGTGAAGGAGCGGGGGCGTGGCAAGGAGCGGGGGCGTGGCGAGCAGCGTGAGATCATCGGAAAGCGCCCCTCGGCGCGGGCACAGGCGGCGCGTCAGTGTCGTCATCGTTGCCCGACCGCTTTCCGGGAGACTGTAGTCGAAGGCCCTGAGGTATTTTTCAAAGTTGTACTTTCAGTTTTTCTCCTCCTCCTGTTTAACTCCGCTTTTCCTCTCCTGGGATTCCCCTGTAATCCTCTGGGCAGACTGAGAGAATCGGAGTTTGGCTGCATAGCCTTCCAGGAATGCAGTGTCTCACAGCTCTTCGCTGGGGCAGCATTGCTGCAGGTCTCCCACTTCCGCTTGTTTTGGGGCCGCTTGCAGGCTTTGGCTTACCCCGGCCCCTCATTTCTCTCTCTTGCTCCGGTCTTTCTCTTTTTCTTCGTTTATTAACCACCCCCTTCTCAAATCTTGGAAGACGAAAAAATTAAAAACAACAACAACCAAAAAAACATGACTTCACAATTTTCAGCTGTCTTCAAATCTTGCGTAAGGAGAGAGGCTAAAGTGGGACGTCTAGGGGAGTCACTTTACTGTGTTAGCTCCGTTTATCATTCACATTCACAGACTGCCTGCCGCTGCAGTATTAGCCCGTCTGAGATAGTGGGCTAATTTCGACCTTTAGCTGAAATCTGTGGTGGGTAATCCAAGAGAGCAGTTTTTCTTGATGACCCGGGAAAGTTCAGTGTAACTAAAACTTGCTTGAAAATACCTTTAATGTCTTCATGTTTGCTGAATACAATTCAGTTTTGGCTTGATACAGACGTATTTGTCGCAATGAGATGTCTGCTATCCACTTATTAACCGATTGGTACTGTCTGATGGTAGACAGAACCAAGACTTAACCGTGATTTTTAAAAAAATTAAATTTAAAATTTTTGTGGTTACATAGTAGGTGTATATATTTATGGGGTACACGAGATGTTTTGATACAGGCAGGCAATGTGTAATAATCACATGGAAAATGGGGCATCCATCCCTTCAGGCACTTACCCTTTGTGTTACAAACAATCCAATTATGCTTTTAGTTATTTAATCCTGTATTTTTGATTCAAAATTAACATATTAGCCCTATCGAAGTACAGAGAAATATTTGCGTTTAGTGGAAATGATAGAACTCATTGTTTTGTTGAAAGATAATAAGTGTGAATAATGGTTTTTCAAAATAAAACAAAATTCTCAGTCAAAAGATACTACAGCTGCCTTCAGTTAGCTGTGTTGTATGTATCACAGTTCAGAAGTAATGCAATTTTTTTCTTAACTGCTTTTACCTTTTCAAATGGCTCTTCATATGTATTATCTCAGCTCTGTTTCCAAACAGTTGACCCTTCAAGCATAGCTCTACATAGTCCACAATGGATTAGAGTATTTGATAACTTTCACTTTTGGTAAAATACTATCTAATGTATCGAGTGCTGAGCCAGGCCCTGTTCTGATGGCTTTTATCTATATTATTTATTTAATCTATGCAGCAACCCCATATACTGTTATTTCAGAAATGAGGTGATTGTAATAAGCCACTTCCATATGTTTTGGAAGGTAATTTTGCTGCTTGATCGCTGTAATTTTGGAAATGCTTTGAATTAAACACTGAATAGAAGTAAATTTAATCTAATGTAGTTATTCATCTCAATCTTGAACAATATCCTCATAATTTATATACTCCTCTATTAGACTTCTGGATACATTTATTTTTAGATGTTAATATCTTTTTTAGAAAAGGAAGAAGTCTGTATGTACTCAGAAATTGTACTGTGAGACTGAAGGAGAGTCACAGACAATACTAACATGGAGTCACTGTTTGCCCAAGACAGCAATATTTATTGAGAACTTGTGTGTACATTTCATTGTTATTTTCTCCTGAGATAATGCAGTGCAAAAAAGCCATTCCAGTAATTCATTACGAGTGATAGAATTCTGGTGCAGCAACAGCAAATGGCTCTCAAGTTCCAAAACACAATCATGTTGGATTTATTCTCAAGCTTAGTTCATAACTGTGTATAATTATTTGGTGTAGAGATGGGAAGAGCCCCAGAACGTACATGATCATATGTTTGTTTGGATCCATATGGTGACTTTCTAGTATCTGTAAGCTGAAACTGTAATCTGATATTAAGAGTTTCCAAAATTAGGTCTTAGGTTACTTTGGTTGGTTTTAGTTAGTTAACAAATAGTTGCTAAATACCTAATACATGACAAGACATTATGTTAGTGATGTGTTCAAAATGTACCTCGACATGAATCTTACCTTGAGGAATAGCCCAGTGAGTAAATAACCAATGGAAAGGTAAGAGCAGAGGAGTGACATGATCTGACTTAGGTTTATTTTATTTTACTTTATGTTTTATTTTGTTTTACTTTATTGTCTGTTCTTTTGTTTTCTTTTGTTTCCTTTCCTGCCCTGCCCTGCCCTGCCCTGCCCCACCCCACCTCACCCCACCCACCTCTTTTCTTTTGGAGTCTGGCTCTGTTGCCCAGGCTGGAGTGCAGTGGTGCAATCTCAGCTCACTGCAACCTCCGCCTCCTGGGTTCCAACGATTCTCCGATTCTCCTGCCTCAGCCTCCTAAGTAGCTGGGATTACAGGCACGTGTCACCACGCCCGGCTAATTTTTTTTGTATTTTTAGTAGAAATGGGGTTTCACCATGTTGGCCAGGCTGGTCTTGAACTCCTGACCTCAGGTGATCTGCCTGTCTTGGCCTCCCAAAGTGCTGGGATTACAGGCGTCAGCCACTGTGCCTGGCCTGACTTAGGTTTTAATAGAATCTTCTCTGGCTTCTGTGTTAAGAATAGTTTGTTGTGGGGTGGGGTAGGTGAAAACCAGGAGACTAATCATGGAGGTGTTGTAGTTCAGATGAGATGATAACATCTTAATTGGAAAGAAGTGAAGATGGAGAAGCAGTTTAATTTTAGATGTATTTTCTAGGAAAAGCCAATAGAATTGCTTACAGATTGAAAGTGAATTGTAAGAATAAGGTTATTGTCAAAGTTTGGGGCTTGAGCAACTAGAAGAATGAAATTGCCGTTAACTGAGAAGTAGAAAACTGTGGGAGGGGCAGGTTTGTGGGAAGATTCGGAGTTCAGTTAAGGAGGTGATAAGTTTGTGATGTCTGTTAGTCATCTAAGCGGAGATGTTGAGTAGGCAGTTAAGTATGTTCATTCCGGACTTCAGAGTGGTCATTGCTGGAAACAGACATTTGGGAGTTGTCAGTGAACAGATGGTATTTAAAGTTGTGAGACCAGAGACAGTCGTTAAAAGAGTAAATGTAGGCAGAAAAGAGAAGGGGCACAAGGCCTGAGTCCTTAGGCATTTTAACATTAACAAGTTAGGAAAATGAGGAATAACCACCAAATGAGACAGCCTGAGCAGCCAGTGAGGGACAAGGACAATTTTGAGTCTGGTGTTGTGGAATTTAGAGTAGAGTAATATGTTCAATTTTGTCAGGTGCAGCTGATGGATCGGGTGAAGTGAGGATTGACACCTTTGGATTTATCAAGAACTTGAGGAGTGTTATTGATAGATATGTGATTACGTTAAGTCAAGCATATAGTTGCACAGCAGTGTGATAACTGTATTACAGTTATATTCAGAGAAACTTGGGAGCAAAGAGGAAGAAGAGACTACCTTTGTTTGGGAGGTATGGACACCTTTATAGAGGAGGGAGCATTTGATGTGGGTTTTAAAGGATTGATAGGCCAAGAAAATGGAGACAGTTATGAAGAGGAGGTTGATATGATTTGGGTGTGTGTCTCCTCCAGATCTCTTGTTGAAATGTGACTTCCAGTGTTGGAGGTAGGCCTGGTGGGAGATATTTGGGTCATGGAGGCAGACTGAATGTCTTGGTTTTGTCCTTGAGGTAATGAGTTGAGTTCTCACTCTGTTAGTTCACTCCTAGCGCTGGTTGTTTAAAAGAGCATAGAAGCTCCTCTTCTCTCTCTTGCCGCTTCTCCTGCCATGTCACATGTCTGCTCCCCCTTTATCTCACCAAAAGCAGATGCTGGTACCGTGCTTGTTGTGTAGCCTGCAGAACTGGGAGCCAAATCTAACCTCTTTTCTTTATTAAATTACCCAGCCTCAGGTATTCCTGCATAGCAATGCAAAACGGAGGAACACAGGTATTCCAAGTAGAGGGAAAGGGCTATGATAGCACCTCAGTTCCCTTCCTTCATGGTCACATCTCCCAGTTAGCTGTTTTAAAGATGCTTTTGCCAGTCCTCTTTCCTCTGTGGCCATTTGCTAATGCCCCATGTTCAGTAGCTCCAGGCCTACTGAACATTGCTAAGGAAGTTGGAGATTCTAGTCATGTGGAGTAGTGACAGGAACAGAAGTTGAGTGTAACGTTGCTCCAGGCCTCCTGAACATTGCTAAGGAAATTGGAGATTCTGGTCACGTGGATTAGTGACAGGAACAGAAGTTGAGTGTGACGTTGGAGAATAGGGTAAAGATGGGAGTTAAGGCTGGAAGGGTTACGGGAATAGACTTTCAGGGAGGAACAAACCTTTTACATTGTATAAAAGATTTTGTCCAGAGAGCATCCTACACAAATCCACTGATGGGATTTGTGAGGGATGCTCCTCCTCCATTCGATTTGAGTTCCATTCTGCCGAGCTTTACCACTTACCAGCCCTGTGACCTGTTTCTGTTGTGCCATCTGTAAAGTGAAGCTAATTTTAGTGCCCAGTCGTAGAGTTGTGAGAACTCTCCTCGCCCGCACTACAGTTTTTGTCTGCTTAACTCGTCTCTGTCATCGAGTGCTTTCTTGAGGAAGCATTCTGTCTTCCCTCAGATTAAGTCATGTCCACTATCTCATAGCACAATTTATTTCTTCATATTACTGTTGTAATTTTATATTTCCGTGATTCTTTGATTAGTGTCTATCATCCACACTAAACAGTAAGTACAGAGCAGGCAAGTTTTTGCTTACTATTATCTTCCAAGCATCAGGGCTGCCTATCATAGAGGCTAATTAAATATCTATTGAATAAGAGAGTCCTTAGAGGCTGGCATGTGGTAAATGCTCAGTAAATATTATTCATTTACATGACATTGTGCAATAAGTGCTGAGGAGGTATCAGGGATAAATAAAGGAACTGTCAGGCAACTGACAGAGGACCTGTTGAGGTTGGGTAGCATTAATTTATGTCTTTTGTGAATTTCGTTAGGAATGAATGTTCAGTAGGCCTAGAGCTAGAATGTTTGCCTAGGGGGCAGGAAGAGAAGATGAGAACTTGCAAAAGCATCTTTAAACCAGTTGACTGGGATGTTTAGCCATGTAGCAAGCAGGCCAGAGGAGGCTTTTGTACCGTGAGAATAGAGGAAAATAGCCACTTGGTGGCTAGACAATTTAGGGGTAGAAAAAACATTTATATGGTTCTTTGAATGTAATAGTGGTAAAGAACGTAGGTTTAATTGTTGCTGCTAAGTAGGGGGAAATGACATTTTTATCTGGTATGTTTGAGAATAAAGTAAATTTCAAAATTTGAGATGATTGAAGTTTTTATAAGCTTAAGTATTATGTTACATATCTTGTAATTCAGAGAGTGTAACAAAATGTACTTCCTCACTTTCTTGCGTTTTGTTTCCCAGAAGTGACCACAGTTAACAGTTTCTTTTGGATCCTTTAAGAAAACTTATATGCATATACCATACAAATATGCCTCCATACTCATGTATCTTATTTTCTTCAAAATAAATAGGATGGCCTGGGTATGGTGGCTCACACCTCTAATCCCAGCACTGTGGGAGGCTGAGGCGGGCAGATCACCTGAGGTCAGGAGTTTGAGACCAGCCTGGCCAACGTGGTGAAACCTCATCTCTACTAAAAATACAAAAAAAAAAAAAAAAAGGTAGCCAGGCATGGTGGTGGATGCCTGAAATCCCACCTACTTGGGAGGCTGAGGCAGAGAATTGCTTGAACCCAGGAGGCAGAGGTTGCAGTGAGCTGAGATCGTGCCATTGCACTCCAGCCTGGGTCGCAGAGCGAGACTCCGTCTCAAAAAAAAAAAAAAAAAAAAAAGGTAGCCAGGCATGGTGGTGGATGCCTGAAATCCCACCTACTTGGGAGGCTGAGGCAGGAGAATCACTTGAACCCAGTAGGGGAGGTTGCAGTGAGTTGAGATCGCACCACTGAACTCCAGCCTGGGCAACAGAAACGAAACTTCATCTCAAATAAATAAATAAATAGGATGTATTATACATGCTGTTCTTCAACTTTTGTTCATTTAATATATCTTAGGAATCTTTCTAAGCTGTACCTCGTACCTTTTCACTACTGCAGAGTATTCTAATAGGCGGGCATACCATAATTTATTTAACCAGGTTCTAATAATGGATGTGTGGGTTGTTCTGTTTTAAAGTTTACTGTTTTAAAGATCATTGCAGTGGAAGTCCTTAAACATTATCTTGCGTTAAAATATACTTTGAGAAGTAAAATTGCTAGGTCAAAGGAGGTGTACATAGGTGATTTTGAAGCATGGTGCCGATTGCCCCACAAAAATGCTAAACTAATTTATACCCTGACTAATAGTGAATGGGAGGCTGTTCTCAGCTCACCTTTGTCCATTTTAGTACTATTAATCTCTTTAAGTTTTAAAATGGCATCATATTCTAGCAATTTATGTTTCCTTAATTATCAGTAAGGTTGAGTAGCTTTCTTTATGCTTATTGGTCATCTGGATTATTTGTGAACTGTTGATTTTCTTTGCCCATTTTTCTTTTCAATTGTGTGTACTTTTTTTTGTTGTTGTTAAATTGATTCATAGAGGCTTAAAAAAATCTTTGTGTTGCATATGTCTTTTTTTAGTTTTTTATTTGGCATTACTCTTGGATGTTTATTTATTTGTTTATTTTGCCTACATTTTTAAGGGACAGGTAAAAATACAAGAAATTAGGATTTTTTTTTTTTTTTTTTAAAGAAGGGAATTTGCTGGGATCAGTGTCTCACACCTGTAATCCCAGCAGTTTGGGAGGCTGAGGTGGGCGGATCACAAGGTCAGGATTTCGAGACAGCCTGGCCAACATGGTGAAACCCTGTCTCTCCTAAAAAAGTACAAAAATTAGCTGGGCATGGTGGTGTGCACCTGTAATCCCAGCTACTCGGGAGGCTGAGGCAGGAGAATTGCTTGAACTTGGGAGGCAGAGGTCGCAGTGAACTGAGATTGAGCCACTGCCTGGGCAAGAGAGCAAGACTCTACCTCAAAAAAAAAAAAAAAAAAAGGAATTTGTGATACTCTTGAAATAAATAGACACTTCAGAATGTCAGCCTTTTGTTGGAAGTGTTAGTAATACAAACCTGATTTGAGACTATATGTTCAGCAACTATCACAGATGTAGTGAGCACCCAGTAACCTTCCTCTTCCTCACCCCAGTTGTATCTGGAATTGAAATGAGATATAATGGAGCTGCTTAAATATTCTAGATGACACCTTCTCTTTAGTTATTCCCCTATATATGAACTGAGTTGTATTCTAAAAGCTAGTTTGTGGTTAGCCATCTAATTTCACTATAGAAATAATGTACATAAGGTTCTTTTTTTTTTTTTTTTTTTTTTTGAGACGGAGTCTCGCTCTGTAGCCCAGGCTGGAGTGCAGTGGCCGGATCTCAGGTCACTGCAAGCTCCGCCTCCCGGGTTCACGCCATTCTCCGGCCTCAGCCTCCCGAGTAGCTGTGACTACAGGCGCCCGCCACCTCGCCCGGCTATTTTTTTTTTTTTGTATTTCTTAGTAGAGACGGGGTTTCACTGTGTTAGCCAGGATGGTCTCGATCTCCTGACCTTGTGATCCGCCCATCTTGGCCTCCCAAAGTGCTGGGATTACAGGCTTGAGCCACCGCGCCCGGCCAATAAGGTTCTTATCTTTTCTCTCAAAGTTGTAATAATTCGTGGAGGCTACTTTTTTTTTTTTTTTTTTTTAAAGCAAATTCAAAATGTTACGTAATTTTACCCCTTTATACTTCAGTGTGCATCCTCAAAAGATGGGGAAATTTTCTTATATAACTGTATTGCTGTTATCATAGATGACAGAATTATCAGTAATCTGTTGGTGTCATCTAATACTTGGTCCATGTTCAGATTTCTTTCTCACAGAACTATCTTTTTATGCTTGGTTTATTTGAATCAAGATCCAAACAAGGTCTATGTATTTCATTTGGTTGTTATGTCTCTTAAATCTCTTCAATCTCTTCTTCCTCTTTCTTCCCCCATTTTTTTTTGCTTCATGCCATTGACTTGTTATAGAAACCTGATCAGTTGTCCTGTAGAGTACTGTGTTTCTCACTCCATATTTGTTTGCTTTCTTGTGGTGTTAATTTGTTCCTCTATCCTTTATATTTCCTGTAAAATGGAAGTTAGCTCTGTAGGCTTAATTGTTCAGATTCAGCTTTTTTGGGAGTTGGAAATGCTTTGCAGATGGTGCTGTGTATGTTATATTGGCTCGCATCAGGAGGTTCATAATATGTGTGTTTCACCTACTTTTAGTGATCTATTGGTGGTCATTGCCTAAACCTATAATTTCATTAGGGGTTGCAAAGTCGTGATTCTTTTTTAAGTTGTCATTTCTTCTACATTTGTTAGCTAGAATTTGAAGTCTAGTTCTGTTACTTGGGAGCCTGATAATCAAAATAACAAGCTTGTTGTGGAAAAGTATTGTCAGAGCAATAATATTTGTGATGCCAGGAATACATCTTAGTGCAATAGTCTTTTTTTTTTTTTTTTTTTTTTAAAGGGCTGCAGGCGTTGCTCCGTTGCCCAGGCTGGAGTGCAGTAGTGTAATTATAGCTTACTGCAGCCTCGAACTCCTGGACTCAAGTGATTTTCTCACCTCAGCCTCCTGAGTAGCTAGGACTACAGGTGCATGCCATCATGCCCAGCTAATTAAAAATATTTTCTGTTTTAGAGATGGATCTGTCTGTGTTTCCCAGGTTGGTCTTGAACTCCTGGGCTCAAGTGATCCTCCTGTCAGTCTCCCAAAGTGTTGGAATTACAGGTGTGAGCCATGGTGCCTGGCTGTGATTGTCTTTTTAATGTTTCAAGTTGGTTTGGCTGTAGCCCACAGATACTCAGTCAAACATGAATGTAGGTGTTGCTGTGAAAGTATTTCGAAGCCATGATTAAAATCCATAATCTATTGAGTAAGGGAGATTATTCTAAATAATCTGGGTGGGCCTGATTCAATGAGTTGAAAGGCTTTAGAAGCAGAGCCGAGGTTTCCCTGACCCAAAAGAAGAAATTCCACTTGTAGACAGCAGTTTCAGCTAGTAGCCAAGAGGTCCAGCATGAGTTCCTTCCTTGATAGCTTGCCGTATGTAAACCAGTTTCTTGCCATAACTCTGTTAATACGTATCTCCTACTGGTTCTGCTTCTCTAGTTGAAACCTGACTGGTGCAAAGGGTAACTCCTCTGATGCTCCTGTTCTCTAGCTAAATGGGGTGGGAAGTGGTAATAAGGGTCAGAGAACCTATGTTGTTTAGGGTAACCATATAATTTTTTGTTCAAACTGGGACAAGAAAGAAAGGAGCTGAGTTGATGGCAAGCTGGGACAAGTTGATGGCAAACTGGGACAAGAAAGAAAGGAGCTGAGTTGGTGGCAAGCTGAAACAACAGGCATAAGGTGGAACTGTCTTGGGCAAATTGAGAGATACAGTCACCTTGTGTGTCAGCCATTGGGGATACAACAGGAACATGACACAGCCCCCCCTCAAGGAACTTGTAGTCAAAAGGGAAGTCAAGTAAATAAAAATACATTAAGAGATAGTGTTTTAAGTGACATGACAGCTTATAGTTGTTATATTTGTCCAGACAGAGAGCATAGAAGGAGAGCATGCACAGCAGTCTTCATTGGCCGAACTGAAACCTATTTTTTACCTCCAAAGATAAGCAGGATTTGAACAAAGTGGAGTTGGAAGGGCATTTCAGGCTTAGAGTGTCACACAGGTCAAAGTTGAGAGTGAGAGAGCATGGCACATTTGGAAAACTGCCATCATGGCCACAGCTCTAGGATTCAAAGAGGGGAACCATGAAAGATGAGGTTAGGCAGACAAGCAAGGGCCACATCATAATGGGCCTTGCATCTATGCTGAGAGGTTTGGAACTATCTTCCATGTGGTAGGGAACTGTTGCAGAATTTTAAACAGAGGAGTACCATGACCAGACTGTTTAAAGCATATTTTGTAATATTCTAAAACTGGGAGTGGAGAAAAATTGATAATAGGGACACTACTCAAAGACTGTTGAAATAATCTAGCCAGTGAGAATGGAGGAAAGCTTGTGGTGTGAGGAGATTAAGGAAGCCATATTGCCAGGACTGATTGGATTTGGGGTGCCTCCCAGGTTTCTGCCTGGATTGGCCACCCTGAAGTGGAGAATTGAAGAAAAGAGGTAGCTGATGACTTCAGTTCTGTATGTGATGCTATGCACTCTTCTTTTCTGCTATCGGTTCTTTGGCTTCTGTATAACCAGTGAGAAGAGGGACTGAGTGGCAGTAACAGCTGTTAGGGTTACTGGGCAGCATCCCCCCAACCCAGATCCTTAGTCTCAGCCACACCCTACTGAGTGGTGAAGAGAAGCAAGTTTTCTCACGCCCTCTCCGTCTGTCTCTACCTCTGCAGCCAGTGTTTTAGAAGGAGTGTGTGGAAGGGCGAGGAGTATCTATAGAACCCGAGAGGAGGGTGAGGAGCAGAGCTGGGTGAGTTATTTTCTTCTTTGGAAATTTTAACATGTACAACCTTAGGCATGTTCTTTAACTTCATTGTGGCTCAGTTTCTTCATCTGTGAGGTTTGGATGAACAAGTGCATGTGGAATGCTTAGAATAGTGCCTGGCACATAATCAGTGCTATTCAGGTGTTTGCTGCTGATACCATAGAGTCATTGCTTGATCCTGGGGTCAGAGTAGCTAAGGGGATGGAGGGAAATTTCTGCGCTTTTTCTTTGGAAGGAATAAATATTCAGCAACTGCCTATATAAAATGTTAGTAGAAATCACTTGAATTAGGAGGAATTTCTCATAATAGAAGAGCCTTTATTTTTTAGTCCCCCTTGCCTTTTTTAACAACAAATATCTGCTTGTTTATTGGGGCTTAGGGACAGGGAATAATTGCAGGAAAAATCTCTACTGTGTTCTTCTGAAGAAAGGAAATGTTTTCTAATAGGAAAATTTGGTGAAAAAATTCACATTTAAATAAAGACCTTTTGTGTTTTTAAAAAATACATACAGTATTTGTTAAAAGCCAAAATACTTTATTGTGCCTTTATTTAAATGTTTTTTATTAAAAATTTAATATGTGCTTTTTGAAATAAAATATAAACAATGAAGAATGAAGAGTTAAAAAAAATGAGTCTGCTTTGAACCTATTCCCTAATCCTTGTCTCTTTTCAGAGAAAATGTCTGTTTTTTGTATGCTCCCTCCAGACTTTTTTCTACATGTATGTATATAGCTTTTTTTTTTTAAAGCCAAATGGCATATATTAGGCACATTATGTGTTATATACAATGTTCTCTGTTCTCTTTTTCCTTCTTATTGTGTGTCACTATATATAGATTTACTTCTTTATTTTTAGAAGACATGTAATATTCTCAAGGATGAATATGCTGTAATTCATTTAACTGTTTCCCTGTCGATGAATATCTAGATTATTTCCAATATTTTGTTATAGTTTATTTCAACAAATGTTTATTGACTGTCAGGCAGTGCTTGTGAACAAATCACAAAAATTCCTGCTCTCATGTAGTTGCCTTTTGGAGGTAGACTGGCAACAAATAAATACATGTTAGTTGATATAGAGGAATGTAAGGTGGGGAAGGAGATAGGGAGTGAGGGGGAGTGGTGTGCATTTTAAAATGGGGTGGTTAGGAGAGAGATACCAATAGGTAACATTTGAGTGGAGATCTGGTGAAGGTAACATAATAAGCTCTGAAGGTGTTGGTAAGGGAGGAAGAGAGGAATAGAGTATTCTAGGAAGGAGAGAAGTCCAAAGGGAGGTAGGCATGTGCCTGTTGTCATGGGGGAAGAACAATGAGGCTATTGTGGCTGGAGTGAAATAAGCAAGGGAGAGTGGGAGATGAAGTCACAGAAGGTGATGGGGAGTCAGGGCAAATTGTGTTGAGCTTTTTGAACCCACTGTAAGGATTTTTAAAAGATAAATATTTATTTTTTTTTTATTTAAAAAATAGAGTTGGGGTCTCGCTGTGTTGCCCAGGTTGGTCTCGAACTCCTGGGCTCAAGCTATCCTCCTGCCTTGGCCTCCCAAAGTGCTGGGTTTACAGGCATGAGCCACCTTGTCGGGCCCACTGTAAGGATTTTTGTCTTATTTCGAATGAGGTGACAAGCCTTTGGAAATTTCTGAGCAGAAGCATGGCATAGTCTGATTTACATTTTGAATGATCTCTCTATATTCTTGGTAATAGACTTTGGCCAGAAGCAAGAAAGCTATTTAGGAGGGCATTCAGGCATGGTCTGATGGTGGTTTGGACCAGGATAGTAGCAGTAGAGGTGGTAGGACATGGTTAGATTCTGGGTGTGTATTAAAGATGAAGTGAGAGAGAGTAGTCAAGGATCACTCTGAAATTTTGGGACTGAACAATTGGAAAGTTAGAGTTGCCATGAAATGAAATGATGAAAACCGCAGTAGGCAAGGTTAGGAATCTGGCTTTGGGCAGGTTCCATTTGAGAATTTATTAGACATCCTACCAGAGATACTCAGTATCTCTGTATGAATTTCATATTTACATTCAGCTGAGTATCTCTGCAGCTGAAAATGTAAATATGAATTTCAATGGAGAGGTCAGGGTTGGAGAAAGAAATGTTGGAGTCTTCAGTTTACTAAAGCAATTTAAAACCCTCAGCTCACCTAGGAGTAAATTAGAGAAGAAAAGTCAGGAACAGCCTCTGGGCACTTCAAGCTTGGTTAAGGGGCTGAGAATGTGAGAAGGCTGCATCTAAGAGACCAAGAAGGGAGCCAGTGAGATAGAAAGGAAACCAAGAAAACCAAGAGAAGGGAGTCAACAGTGTCACTCAAGGAGAACTGAGAATTGACCATTGAATTTAACCATGTGGCAGTGTGGGTGACCTTGCTAAGTATAATTTTGAGAGAAAAGTAAGGTCATATGTTTTAAGAGATTTGAGAAAGGATGGAAGGAGAGGAATTAGAGACTTAGTATAAGCACCTCAAAGTCAAGATCTTTTTTTTCTTTTTTTTTTGGTTTCTTTCTTAAACTTACAGGTAGTAGTCCAGCAAAGGGACAATTTGATACAAGACAAACTGGAGGAAGTTCAGAGACAAGTTTAAGGAGGACATTTTAATTTATATGCATATGTGCAAGGATTTTTATAGGCTAGATTCTTAAAAGGATTTCCTGAGTTAAAGGGTATGTGCATTTTAAAAACCGGTACCAATTTATATTCCACTTTCAGTGTATAACCTTTCTAACACTGAACATTCTTAATCTTTAAAATTATTGCCAATCTGATAGGTGATGATATCTTCATTATTTTAATTTGTTTTATTGCTTTCTAGGAACTGTTTATTTAGTCTATCTAATTCTTTGTGATATTTTGTCAGATACTTTCCCCTAGCTGTCTCTTGCCTTTTAACTTTGCTTATGGTATCCTTTTACCATGTATGACTTTTCAAAAAAGTTTTTATGTAGTTAAGTTTGTCAGCCATTTCCTTTTATAGCATTTGGGTTTCATTTAGATATAAATATTTGATATAATCTAATATGTTTATACATTTACATTTTAAATTCATTTGGAGTTTATTTTTGTATATGTTAAGAAAAAAGTTTTCCATCTTTCTCTATATTCTTAAACAGCTAAATACCGTAGGAGTTAACTGTTTCTTGAAGGTTTGAAAGAAATTACCTGTAAAATCTTCTAGGACTAGAGCCTCTTTGGAGGGTAGGTCTTTGACTACTGTGTAATTCTTTTTCTGTGGTTAATGATCTGTATGGTTTTTATGTACTTCTTTTTAGTTTTGGTAATTGATATCTTCCCAAGAACGTCATTCTTTTCATTTACATTTTCAAATTTATTGGTTCAAAATTCTACATAAAGTGAGGAAATACCAAGTCTTCTTTACAGTATATCCCTATACTTACACCTTTATCTAGGCAATAAATGCTGGAGCTGTCCTTTCACAGATCTGGAGATTAGGTTAGCTATTTTCAGCCCTTAATGGCTCTGTTCTTGGGGATATTTCTAAATTTTCATTCTCTTTTGTTTGTAAGGTTTCTTGGCTTTGTTTCCTGTTTCCAGTCTGATCCCATTTGCTCTTTTTTTTTTTTGTTTGAGAGACAGTCTAACTCTGTTGCCTAGGCTGGAGTGTAGTGGCACAGTCTTGGCTCACTGCGACCTCCGCCTCCAAGGTTCAAGCAATTCTCCTGCCTCAGACTCCCAAGTAGCTGGGAGTACAGGCATGCGCCACCATGCCTGGCTAATTTTTGTATTTTTAGTAGAGACGGGATTTCACCATGTTGGCCAGGCTGGTCTCGAACTCCTGACCTCAGGTCATCTGCCCACCTCAGCCTCCCAAAGTGCTGGGATTACAGCGTGAGCCACCATGTCCAGCCCAGTTTGCTCTTTAGCTTACAGTTTCTACTGTTAAAGTCTGCTGGTAGATCTGTGCTTTTGCTGGTTTCCAGCATTTTTATTTTCATGTTTTTATATTTCTTCTGTCATATTGTAGGGATTTGGGGAGGGATAAGAGGCAAATGCATATTTTCAGTTAACCTTTTGAAATTGGAAATCACTTCTTTTCTGTGTAGTTTTCTTATTGCCTTGTTTAATTGCTGGTTGCACGATAGTTGGATAGTAACTTCACAACTCAAGTAGTAATAGATAGACTTCACTTTATTTTTTTAATGAAACCAGATGTCTTAGTGGAATATACTCATTCAGAAGAAATGTTGATATGTTGTCACTAAATATTCAAATAGTACTTTTCAAACTTAAAAGTAATCATAACATTTAGAACTGTAAGGGACTTTACAGATCATTAGACCAACTGCCTTATTTTATGGATGAGGAATTTGAGGCCGAGAGAGATTCAATGATTTATCTCAGGTGACAAAGTTGGTGATCAAGACGGAAAGCCCGAGTCTCTTTACTTCCATTCTGCTATGCTATTTGCTGTCATACACATTCATGCTGTTCTCCTTACCTATGTGATAAAGAGGTATTTCTGTTAATACAATTTTTTTTTATTCTAAAGATGTTACCTATGGCTTAGAATTGCTTCTAAAATTTGGACTTAGATACTTTAATAATACATTGATATAGGTGAATTTTTAAAGTATGGGCTGTCAGAGTATGCACTGGCACAAATGAAAACCATATTGTTTATTTGCCCCAAGTTTCCTCTTTTCTGCTTATGGGCTTTATATGATTTATGGACTCTTTGGATTTCTTATTAATATTTTAAAGAAGCTTAAGGAATATAAATATAAATATATATAGGCTTGAAAAATGATTTCTGTGATACATATTTTAGACCTAATATTTTTACTTTTTTTGTTTAATATAACATGCTCTCAGATCGACACCTATATTTAGAAGGACTGAAATACATATTTTTCTTAAAAAAGTGCTTTGCTTACCATTTCTTTAGCAATCATTAAGAGATCTATTTATCAAACTTTAATTGCTTTGCTAATTCAACAGTTTTTAAAATGTAGGATTTTGATTATTGCTATCTCATGTTTGGTAATCATGTCTTTAATTCTTTAAAAGTTCTTTAAAAATACAAAAAAATTAGCTGGGCATGGTGGCAATGGGCCTGTAGTCCAGCAACCTGGGAGGCTGAGGTGGGGGGATCCCTTGGGCCCAGCAGGCAGAAGTTGCAGTGAGTGGTGATTGCATTATCCTGGGCGACAGAGAGAGACCCCATCTCAAAACAAAACAAAACAAAAATGTTGAGAGTTTGGTGTGCATAGCATTAGTGAGCTTCGGTTGGTTCTTCTTCCACAGCCCCCCAGGAAACTTAAGAAGGGGACAAATTGGAATGTATTTAATCTAGAATTAAATTCTAAAAAGATTTGTTTATCTTCAGGTTTTAACTCTTAGTGTCTTTGAAATACATGATATGACCTATTTTTTTTTTTTTTTGTAAACTAAAGAACAAGCTCTGTCTCTAATACGAATTCAAAGAATTTAATTTTTTCTAGTCAGCCATAATGGCAGGTGAAGAAATTAATGAAGACTATCCAGTAGAAATTCATGAGTATTTGTCAGCGTTTGAGAATTCCATTGGTGCTGTGGATGAGATGCTGAAGACCATGATGTCTGTTTCTAGAAATGAGTTGTTGCAGAAGGTATTTTAAAAATGTAATTTCCTAAAAATGAATTTCATAAAACAGAGTGCTATTTTATGAAACATGTGGAAGAAGAAACAGATTAATGACCTATGCCCCTTTTCCCCTTTATTTCAATTTTATTAGTGTTTGGGTATTTTTAGGGGGGAAACAAAACACAACTCCAGCCTTAGGAAATAACCTCCTAACTGTGTTTTTAACTTGGTTTTGGAAAAAAAAGGAGCACTCACAGTCTTCTTTTTGACAGACTCTATCTTTGACCTTTTAAGTATTACAATGATGTGATCAGGGTTTCTGGAAACCCTATAGGACAAAAACAGTAAATTGACTTTGACAGTCTAAAACAAATCTCATTATGTTTCTTCTGTCTTTGGTATTGCCTAAGCATCTTAGCCTGCTTCTTATACATAAATGCATCATGTACAATGTTTATATTGATAAATTACTTTTGACATACAAAACCCAGATCGTAACTCTCGAAATTAAAATAATTCAAAAGAATTTTTCTTGGGTTGTACACTTTCCTTGTCTAACTAAAGATGATACCCTAAGGTGAAAATTTGTGGACAAAAGTCACTCATTAAGAAAACTTCTTTTTACAAATTATTTTCAGATCATTTGGTTATTGGATTATATGAATTGAAAAAAATTCTTTGATACCTTGTACTTGGTAAAAGTTTGAAATGTTATCAGATGGTGTTCCAAGTCTGTGTATTTTTTTTCTGTCTCACTTTCTCTCTTTCCCCCCCCTTTTTCTTTTTTAACAGTTGGACCCACTTGAACAAGCAAAAGTGGATTTGGTTTCTGCATACACATTAAATTCAATGTTTTGGGGTATGTGTGTTACTTTGGAATTCATTAGAAAGCAAATTACTTATTGTGTGAAAGATGATTTATTTTTAAAATGCTAACAATTTACATACAATTATACTTAATAACAATTTTAATAGATATTTATTTTTAAATCTGGATGCCAGTGAGCCACACATAGATTTAGTATTACATGGAGATTGAATAATTTAAAGTTTAATTGTTTGTAGGACTTTCCTTTTTTGTGAACAACTAGTTTCTTTAATTGGAATGTTTTAAATTAATACATTCACCATTTTATTCCATGAAATTTTTCTATTTTAGTTTATTTGGCAACTCAAGGAGTTAATCCTAAGGAACATCCAGTAAAACAGGAATTGGTAAGATTTTATTTCTTTTTATTTTATGTGTTTGCTGTTGTATTTCTGAAGTTTGTCACACTACCTTTGTCATACAAATTGGGGAGAACAGAAAGTGAGCCAGACCTTACTATCTTTGAGTTTTTTTTTCTCTTACCTTTTTCAGATAATTGGTATTCCATATATTATATAAATCTCAGAATGGGAAAATGTTATGATTCTAGTAATTATTTATAACTTACATATTATTTTTCATATAAATTCTTGAAATCCTGTTTATCTCTAGAACTACTTTTTAAAAAAGAAAAAAACTTCTATACAGTTCTTAAAAGTATATTCCAGTTGATTTACTAGCAAAGACGGGAAAGTTTCTCCCCCCACCTTTTCAATTCCTCCATTAATTCATTTTCTCAGCAGTAAAGAATCCAGTTCAGCAACAAAGCTAAAAGCTTTTTTGGCACCAGCTGTATGTGTACTGTCCAGTAATTCTGCATTAGACATATTTACAACCTGTAATAAATCTTCTAGGTTTGTCTTTGTATTCCATTTAGATGTATAAGTACAGTATATAAGGTCTGGTATCTTGGAGTTTTTGCTGACTTCAAAAATTAAATCATTCAATTTGAAGAGAAAAATTAGAAATCAAACTTACGGTTACCTTCTTGGTTTTATGAATAAGAATATTAATAAATTGATTCTTTGTGTTTATAAAATACAAGGCAGATATAGATATGAAATACACTTGACATTGTATTCTTGTTCTCAAGTCTTAGGGTAATTGATATGTATGTTATTTACAACTTAGTAAAGCACTTGGTCATTTATTTTTTAAAAATGAGTAAGCCAGATCTGTTGTGTTCAGTTTTTCAACATGTAGTCTAAGACATTTCCTTCTTTTAAAGTTTTTGCAGGGGGGAAATAAATTTATTTTTAAATAAAACAATTGTGAAAAAATATTTAAAGCAAAAGTGTAAAGCAATATGATATACAGATCTGAAAATAATGGCTTGTATCTGTTTTCAACTTCATAATATGGACTTTACATGCAGTTTCTCTTTTTTCCATTAATATGAAGTTATTTGGAGTACTTGATACTGTCTTTGTGAAAGGACAAGGTCATTTGTTTTCTTTCTACCTCAGAATCTACTTTACGAAGTAGTACGTTAATATTCTAGATAGGGGTTGGTGAATAAAAAGCATGCATAAACCTGTTCCCCTTTTCTGACCTTATGTAGATGATACTAATTGATCACAGACTTAGTGTGTGATAGGAAACTTATTTACCGTATATATCACAAATGGGAAAAGTCAGTTTACTCATTCAACAAATATTTGAGGGCTTACTGGGAGGTAGGCATTATTTCCAAGTGAGATGATTCCTCTGTGAATAATGCTGATCCCTGCCCTTGTGGCAGACACCAGACTGTATCTAATGGAGAAAAACAATAAACATAATAAACAAATAAGAAATATATATGAATATGTAGTATGTTGGAAAGTTATGGGAACAAAGAAAAAGAGTAGGGTAAGGGGGACTGGAGTGCTTTAATAGGACTGCAGTTTTAAATGCTGAAGTCAGGGCCTCAAAGACAAGGTTAACATTTGAGTAGACTAGAAGGAAGAGAGGGAGTGACTGTGTGGGTAATTGAGGAAATATCCTTCTAGGCAGAGGAATAAGCAGGGCAAAGACCCCAAGGCAGGGTTGATGTGTGTGTGCTGCAGCTAGTGTCTACCATTGTAAGCACTGTGCCTTTATTCAGACAGAAATGGGGCGTCACTAGAGAGTGTGGAGCAGAGTTGCCAGTCTTTCACAATGAAAACATTATAAGATTCTGCATTTTTCTGTATATGTTTATGTAACTGTTGATTATTTTAATGATGCTTGTTTTTAAGCAGTGATCAGTTTTTTACTTTGCTATTTTATGGCTCTCCTCAACTTTATTTCTCCATTTGAAGCATAAGAGCCATTTATGCTGATTAATGGTCTCAGAAGATTCAGTGGAACAGCAACAGATTATGTTTCTCATCTTGTAAAGTCTGATTACAACTGTGTATTTTAGTAGAAAATTTCGTGTATTTACCAATCAAAATTATAAAATTGAATAATTTGTATTTTCATTCTTCCTAATTGTTACACTAGATGGTAGCATGAAAAGATAGTTAAGTACTACCTCATGTATTTCCTGTTTAGAAAAATTTCAGGATAGTTTAGTTTGTATTTTGCAAGTATATGAAAGCTCCGGTTTTTTACTTTAGATTCAAAACAGTTAATATATGGATTTGTGTTAATGGTGATTTAAAAAAATGTATAACCACCTAGAATCTTTCAATTCAATGTTTATTTGTGGAGTAATGTCTTAGTGTGATTCTTCCTCTTTGGAAACAGAAGACTTCTGAAATGACTTTTTAACATCTGTCTTTCCCCACCCTCCAACTGTGAACTCCAGGCAAGCAAGGAGCATATTTATCCTATTCATTTGCATTTCCTAGCACCATGCACTGTAATAGGCAATAAATACATATATGTTGAATTTAACCGAGGTGTACAGCATAGTAAAATCTAGTGGTGGCGAACAGCTTAGTAAATCTATTGCCTTTCTTTTTTATCTTTAAGGAAAGAATCAGAGTATATATGAACAGAGTCAAGGAAATAACAGACAAGAAAAAGGCTGGCAAGCTGGACAGAGGTGCAGCTTCAAGATTTGTAAAAAATGCCCTCTGGGAACCAAAACCAAGAAATGCATCAAAAGTTGCCAATAAAGGAAAAAGTAAAAGTTAACTTTTTGGTTTTGATGTACACATATTCAAAAAGTACATCTTTTTTTTTCCCCCTCCACAAAATAATTCTGTGGCAGGACAAGGTTTAAATGTCTTTCTTATTGAATTAATATGTAAATTTACAGTAAATATGTAAAGCTAAATACTTTCCTTTCCAAAGGTTGTTATCTTTATTGATTTGCACTGAGGATTTTAACATTGTGATATATTATATATTTATAATTTACCATCTCTTTTGATGAGACTCTTATTTCTTTATATAGGTCAATCTTGCAAGTACCATTTTATAAGCAGCTGTGAAATTTAAGTGAAATGTTCTTTGTAAACATTTGTACTATTTTAAATGAATAATGACCTTATGATGTATGCTATCTGTAGGCCAAAATTATAGGTACATCTGTTTTCACTATATGACATTAAGAAAGCATGAAATGACTTAAATGTTCATTTTTTTCTGTAGTTATTTTATCATGTTTTCATGATTTTAGGAATTACTGCTTTGTTGATATTCAAAGTGTGAAACTAAAACTTTATGGTTGTACTTTAGTTCTTGGCATGTTGCCTCTATGTCCCATTTAAAATAAAATACATTCTCATTAACTTTAGATGGGAAATAAGGTTGTATGTTGATGGATGAATTTTGGCATGATGACCATACTCTCTCAATAAAGGCTGAAAATGTTGTATAACTGACCTGTGTATTTTTATCTTTTGAGTAAATTTGCCTTCCAAATTAGGAAGATAGGTTTTAGAAGTCACCACAGATAGAGAAATTCATGAGTTTTTGTTCCTGATGCATGGTGTCCACAGTTCTTTTTCATCTCATTTTTTTCAGATTTTTTTATTTCATGTTTTTGAGGCTGTATCAAGTACATACAAGTGTTTTGGAACAACGTCTTGTGTTACATAATGCCACTTAAGCAGATGAGAAGTCCAAAGGAGATTACATCGTGTTTATATTGTGGTTTATTTTTCTGGAGTATTAGTTACAGAGAGTACTACATAGTAAAGCTCTTTTTAAATGTCTAAGTGCATGAATTTTAATTACATGCCCTTAATGCTTTCAGTGTTTGAATCCATATCATTATATGTAGGAATGCCAAGTATAGTAAAGTACTTTAATTTTTGAAAAAGGAGTTGTTAAAATTTTCTGTGTGATTAATTCTCCATAAGTAACTTTGAATAAATGGATTCCTTGATTTATGATAGCAGATATTGGAAATGGTCTTAAAATGTAATGGATTTTGTAAAGCATGTTGAACTCTTTCTATGACACATGAAGAGGAAGTCACTGATAGACGCAGAAAGTCTTTTCTAGCTCTGATGTCAGACAGTTTTTGAAGTGGAAGAACATTAATGAACATTTATAGTTATTTTACTCCTTTTTTTGCCTTTGTCTCCAAATTTCTAGCTATTTTAAAAAATAACTTCTACATGAGAAATGTGTTACTGTTAAGATCAAGTGTAGTGTACATGTCTTTGTGTTACTGCAAAGAAATGTATTTGGATTTCTGTATATTTTCTAATTTTGTAAAAGAAAAACAGCTTAAATGAAAAATGTTATACAATTGCAGAAAATTGTTATTGGTTTTAGCTGAGTTATTGGTTTATGAAAGTCCAACTCTACATTCTATTAAATTGTGTATTCTTAAGTGAGCAATTCTTTCATTATTAGTAGAAATGAAAGTTTGAGTATATTCCATTTTATTATGTATAATTTTAAATACTTAGCACATAATAAGGAGCTGAATGGCTGTAGTGCATTGGGTTGCTTATTTGCTTGTCGTTTGTTCATTCTTTTGACAAATATACTTAATGACATTTATATTGCCAGATACAGTGCTACTTAATGACATTTATATTGCCGGATACAGTGCTAGGTGCAAGGTTCCAAAGATGATAACTACAGGCTTTATCCTGTTTTTATAAGGTGTTAAGAAAAAAATAGTCTTTTTATTCAATTCAGTTTTTCAGAGTTATGGAAAATTTTATGACAAATTGTGCTCATTAACCTTATTCAGAACCATAAAGGATGATGTGTGTGGTTGATCTATTTGACTATGGTGCAGTTATTGTTAACAGTTTGTTCCACATGATAGTCTGCTCTAAGTTTAGGTGTTAATTACATCTTTTATTAATCTCTTTGGGAATTAACAAGTTGGAGAAGTTGCATCTATAGATATTTTTAAGATTAGAATTATAGTCTATTAGTCTTGTACTAAATAATGAGATCTTGCATTTTAAGATTATTTTAAGTACAATTTTTTTCTTGTTCATAGTTGTAAGGTGGGAAATCCTTTTAGTAAAACAGAGTATGTTAAGTAAAAAATTGAAGCTTGAATTATGTTACATTCCTGGAATTAGGAGGTTATGTCAGGTTGATTAGTTTTTAAGACGCCCTGTAGATTAAAGAATCCTTCTACTTAGCGATTAGAAATGGATTGGCATTATTTCTAAATAAGGTATTTAAAATTGACCAGAAGTGTAGGAAAGACTTCAAAAATGGACAGTGTATTGAATGTAAATACGTTTTTCTTAAGTAGGTCACTGGAGAAAAAGATAGGAATTTAGGAATCACTCAGTTTATCTTACAGTAAAATTATAATTTTATTCAATAACCAGAAATTCTGGCTTTGCAAAGTGACATTAACTGAGAAAGATGTGAACAGTGACTCTGAGCCTCATGTAATAGTTAAATTTGGTATATAAAGGGAAGAAAAAGCACTGACATCTCATTTTCTCCCTTCATAGCATAGTTAGAAAACCTGCTCAGATAAATTCAGTGACTCTTTTCCTGAATGATCTTGGTAGCAACCTATTTTATATCAATGTGATGTGAATATAATTTACAAATATAAAATTTATCTTTCCCTATATTCTGATCTAAAACTCTCCAGTTTTGGAAATACAAGCCATATTTTGTTTATTTTATATATTAGCATTTTATGGTTGTCATTAACAATTATGTTGGCGGAAAGTATACAGAATTTTATGTTGGAATTCTGTAGATACGTTTCATTTGAATAATTTGCTATTATATTACCTGTTAGCGGGATTTCAAGAAAATGGTTTGAATGTTTTTTGGTTTGCAGGTTGATTTTCCTATCAAAGTGGGGGTACAGCCATAGACTACTCTTTGGAATAGCCACCCTCTGACTTGATGTGCCTTTTTAAAGTGCTTATTTATGGCATAACTTTTTATTATTCCCTCAAGAAGTCTGAGATTATGGCGTAATTTTTAACACAGCCAGAAAGATTAGTAAAGTGTTCAGAAAAGAGAGCTATAGTGATAGCTATTGGCAATTGAGGTTTCATTTTTAACTTCATATCTCCCTACTCCCTGCCCAGCTAGAAACCTAAAGCAACCAGCTCTGTGTTAGTAATCTGTTCTTAAAAGGTTGAAACGAGATGCTAGTTTTTACTCCCCCTCCCCACAATAAGCCTTGAAGTTTAGCAAATCTATCATAGCAGAATAACTGCATGCAAGATGTCAATTTTGTAAAGTGATACATTTCAGACAGTATACAAAATTTGATGGTGGGAAGAATAAGCTTTTATAAATGAAACATTTAAGAGACTCTTTTTTATTATTTGCTTTTCAGTTTAGTGTTGCCTTTAAGGTGTACCGTTTCAGTTTGGCAGCTGCAATAAATGACAAGAAAATTGAAGATGATAATTCAGCATTTCAAGATGTTTCTGCTGAAATGAATGTAGACCTATCCAGAGCTTGAATTTCAAGTTTATTGTAATACAATATTTTAAAGCCAAGTACCCAGGCAAGTCATAGTGATGTGATTTGAATGAGATTATTAGGAGGAATAGGAAAGAATGCCTTCAATTTCTTGTTATGTAGGTATTATCTATTGAGATGCTATGTTGAAAAATGTTACTGTAGAAAGAATAGAAGCTTGTTATACCCAATTTGCTATAGAGTACAATTTGTCTTGGACCTTATTCAAAAAACTTTAGTTATTAAAATAGCAAAATTATAACAAGGAATCACCTCTGATTTAGTGCTAGAGCAGTGGATTGCCTATAGACCATGTTCTAATGTGTGTCTGGTATTTTTTTCATTTGGTGGCCTTTAATTTCACTAATAATTCCTTGACTTATTTAAACAGAAATAATTTGCATTCCCTAGTTTTGATACTTTATTGTTTTTCCCTTAAGAAAGAGATAATTATTTAAAAGTTGCTGGATTTTGTGGGTTTTGACATTTGTGACTTTTAACACTTGTGATTTTTACTATTCGTGAGTGACTTTTAGAGGTCCATGGAGTATACAGTTATTTTGTAATTTTGCCAAGACACAATCTTAATTCCTGCTAAATTCCATGCAGGAAGGCATTAGTCAGCTAATGATTTAGCTTGGCTAACCTCTTAGCATCCACAGTTGTTTTTTCCCTGATTCACTTATTCACTCATTCATTCGACAAATATTTATTGAACTCCTCCTGTGTACCACGTTCTGTTTTAGGTATAGGAGATTTCAGCAGTTATCCAAACATGGTTGAAGTGGTTGGGAGTTGTCAAACTTTTTATCATGCGATAAATGGCTTCTATGGCTTGAATTGTGTTCCCCTAAAATTCATACATGGAAGTCCTAAGCCTCAATACCTCGTAATGTATCCTTATTTAGAAATAGAGCCATAGTAGATGTTGTTAGTAAAGATGAGGTCATTAGGGTGGATCTTAATCCAATATGCCCTTATAAAACTGGGAAATTAGGACACAAATAACATGCACACAGGGAGAACACCCTGTGAAGGTTAAGGCAGAGGTTGGGATTATGCTTCTGTAAGCCAAGGAACACCAGAGATTGCCAGCAATCACCAGAAGCTAGGTGAGAGGCCTGGAGCAGATTCTCATAATCCTGGGACGGAACCAACTTTGCTGATCCTGTGACTTTGGACTGCTAGCCTTCAGAACTGCCAGACACACATTTCTGTTGTGTAAGCCACCCACTTATTGATACTTTGTTACGGCAGCCCTAGGAAACACACAATGGCCATTAGATGAGTTGACACTATTGAGAAGATTAATAACCTGGGTGTGAAAATATGTGTAAAAATCTTTGGCCCAAGATGAACGTGTAATTCTGAAGAAAACCAGGCACCTGGGTAAAGTTATTGAAGAATACTTTTTAATTTGGGCAAAGATCTTAGAACTTACACCTTGAAATGTCAAGGGTCTGTTATACTCTTTCTGAAGCCAAAATGTTCAGACCTTTCTGACAGATATTGTCAGTTATGATTGAGTGTTGAGTATGCCATCTCTTAATCTTTATCGTGCTTGAAGAAATTTACTTAAAAGAAAATCCTGTCAGGTTTCCATGGAGAGATTTTCACCAAGCCTATTATCATCATCTGCCATGTGATCTTTCCCTAATGTAATGCAACAGTCAGGTTCAAATAATGAAAATCCTGAAAAAAATCAGCCAGAAGTTGTGTATAATTTGTCCTCTTGGATGAGCACACACCACTTAAAAAAATCTCGTATTGGATTCATCCAGATAAGAGATTTCTTAAAAAAATTGTATGTGTATATAAATTCTTAACTGTATAGTGTGGTATTCAGTTTTCTTTATTTTTTATTTTTTTGGTTTTTAAGACGGAGTCTCACACTGTCACCCAAGCTGGAGTGCAGCGGTGGGATCTCAGCTCGCTGCAACCTCCGCCTTCCGGGTTCAAGCGATTCTCCTGCCTCAGCCTCCTGAGTAGCTGGGATTACAGGCATGTCACCGCGTCCAGCTATAATTTTTGTATTTTTAGTAGAGATGGGGTTTCACCATGTTGGCCAGGCTTGTCTCAAACTCCTGACCTCAAGTGATACACCCACCTCAGCTTCCCAAAGTGCTGGGATTAGAGGCGTGAGCCACGGCGCCTGTCCCAGTTTTCTTTCTTTAAAGTTAGGTATTAGACAAAATTAGTAGCCTGGCATGGTGGTGCATGCCCGTAATCCCAGCTACTCGGGAGGCTGAGGCAGGAGAATCGCTTGAACCCAGGAGGCGGAGGTTGCGGTGAGCTGAGATTGCGCCACTGCACTCCAGCCTGGGCAACAAGAGCAAAACTCTGTCTTAAAAAATAAAAAAAAAGTAAGTTAGGTATTAGAGAACTCAGAGGCTGGGCACGGTGGCTCATGTCTGTAATCCCAGCACTGTGGGTGGCCAAGGCGGGAGGATTGCTTGAGTTTAGGAGTTTGAGACCAGCCTGGGCAACATAGGGAGACTCCATCTCTATTAAAAAAAAAAAGAGAGCGAGAATTCAGAGGTGGACTCTTAACCTTAATGATTTAGGGTCAAAGTGGGTTCATACTCTTAATAGTTTGGGCCCAGTTTAAGTTTTATTTTTTTTTAAATTGTAAATGTTGCTTTATTGGTTTTCAGTGTTTAGAATCAAATTATAGATAAAACAAGAAAGTAAATGAAATTGACCTTGCCAGTATAGAAGTAAAGGTAGAATAGGCAGAAGTGAGTTAGAAATAGGGAATAGATTAGAGGGGCATCCTTATGTGGTGAGAAATACAGATGCTGTACAAAACCGGTGGATGAATACGGTCTTACGTTTATTTAAGTTTCAAAGGTAATGGTGATTTATTCTTTTTAATTCTTCTATCAAAAATTGGAAGGAGTTGGGAGAAAGTAGTATAAATTAAATCCTGAATTTTCAGGCTGGGGAGCTAGTAGAGGATATCCTAGTGATACAGCAAATGTAGGTGAGTGTTAGGAAGGTTATCACCAGAACTAAAGACAGGAAAGGTTTACAAGTGAGAGTCCCTCACACCAGCAGGAGTGAAGTAGGTCGTTTTTTTTCTATTTTTTTCTGTTTCTATTTTTTTCCCCCATCAGATTCTCATGGTGGATGTTTTTGTTTTTGTCATAAACATAATTTCTTTGATAAAACGAAAGAGAAAAAAAGTTGTACTGACCAGCAACAAAATTCATTCAAAGAAGCAGCATGACAGTGAGGTACTCCCATGAATAAGAGTTATTTAGTTACTGAAATTTTAAGCAATACAACATTTGAATGATGGGGAAATAATATAAGAATACTTAAATGTGGTGGCAAATATTTCATTATCATTCATATATATATATATATAGTCTGTAGGCATTTAATATGTTTCCTAAATTTAGGCTCAGTTTACTTTTAGACAAGTTGCATTCCAGATATAGTTAGAGAATAAGAACTCTTATTTGGAAGTAGGTCTCTTTCAAATCTGCCTTCCATGGTATTTTGAAACTTCTAAATCTTATCAAGGTAAGTTTAGACACGGCAACCATAGGGTTATCATATGTAAGTGATGGTGTGATCTTTGCTTGAATGTCTTAATAATGCTAAATTGAAAGGGATTTTTATTGTACCTAATTTTCATCAGGGGAGGTTAGTTTGTAGGAAATGTGTTTATAATCTGTTGTCTCACTGGAACCTAACTGGATTATAATGGAAATTGAATATTACTAAATATTATACCTCATCAGAGATGTGGCAAAATGTAACATCATTTTAGAATTTGTCCTAAGAACAATTGAAATTTGGGTTTATATAATCGGAATTGCTAGATTTTATCTATCACCTTTTAAAATTTGTAGACAACACTAATAAAGGCTAACCTAATACTTTCTTAGTTATTGATACCACTTAAAATTTTATTTTAGCAAGGCCGGGCACAGTGGCTCACGCCTGTAACCCCAGCACTTTGGGAGGCCAAGGAGGGCGGATCACGAGGTCAGGAGATCAAGACCATCCTGGCTAACATGGTAAAACCCCGTCTCTACGAAAAATACAAAAAATTAGCCAGGCTATGTGGCAGGCACCTGTAGTCCCAGGTACTCGGGAGGCTGAGGCAGGAGAACGGCGTGAACCTGGGAGGCAGAGGTTGCAGTGAGCCGAGATCCCACCACTGCACTCCAGCCTGGGCGACAGAGGGAGATTCCATCTCAAAAAAAAAAAAAAAATTATTTTAGCAAAAGTTGTTATTTGAGGTTTCCCAGCTATGTGATGTTGCCTAAATACGTAACATTAGAAATACCTGTAATTAAATTTTATTCTTTCAGCTAGGCATTTACAGTAACTTAACAGAATTAAAATATATACTTTTTTTTTCTTTTTGAGATGGAGTCTCACTCTGTTTCCCAGGCTAGAACGCAGTGGTGTGATCTCAGCTCACTGCAACCTCCACCTCCCGGTTTAAGCGATTCTCCTGCCTCAGCCTCCTGAGTAGCTGGGATTACAGGCGCCCACCACTGTGCACGGCTAAGTTTTGTATTTTCAGTAGAGACAAGGTTTCACCATGTTGGTCAGGCTGGTCTCGAACTCCTGAGCTCAGGTGATCCACCTGCCTTGGCCTCCCAAAGTGCTGGGATTAGAGGCGTGAGCCACCGCACCCAGCCTAAAATATGTAACATTGAAAAAAGATGTTAAAAGCATCTTTTGGAAATAGTGGTAAAGTATGTGTTAATTCTTTTGTGGTAGGTACTGTGTACAGCTTAATACATATCTTAAAGTTTGGTTTGCTAAGCTTAATTGTTACATACTGCCTTGACATTTACAGAAACCATTCTATAATTGCGTGGGATTTTTTGTTTTTGCCTGTATTCCTCTTCCCTTTTGTATATAATTTAAAAAATTAATTAGTAAACTTTATTTTTAGGGCAATTTTAGATTCACAGAAAGTTCCTCTAGACCCCAGTCCCCATACACCACAATCTTCTCCGGTAACAACATCACATACCATAATGGCACATTTATTACAACTGATGAACCTACATTGACACGTCATAATCACCCAAAGTTTATCATTTACATTGGGGTTCACTCTCAGTGTTGTATGTTCCATGGTTTGGACAAATAAATAATGACATGTACCCACCGTTGTAGTATCACATAGTAGTTTCACTGAGCTCCACCTATTCATCCCTCTTCCCACTCCCACCTCTGCCAACCACTGACCTTTTTACTGTCTTCATAATTTTTCCTTTTCTAGAATGTCATATGGAATCATACAGTATGTAACTTTTTCAGATTGGCTTCTTTCAGTTAATAATTGCATTTCAGTTTCCTTCACGTCTTTTCATGACTTGATAGCTCATTTCCTTTTAGCACTAAGAAGTATTCCATTGTCCAGGTATACCACCCGTTTATTTATCCTTCACTTACTGAAAGCACCTTGGTTCCTTCTAAGTTTTGGCAAATACGAATAAAGCTGCTGTAAACATCATGTGTAGGTTTTTGTGTGGACATAAGTTTTCAGTTCATTTGGGCAAATACTAAGGAGTGTAACTGCTAGATTCTATGTTAAAAGTATATTCAGTTTTATAACTGCCAAACTGCCCTTCAAAGTGGCTATACCATTTTGCATTCCCAGCAGCAGTGAATGCGAGTTGCCATTGCACCCCCTCCTCACCAGCATTCAGTGGTGGTGTAATTTGCTTTTCAAGCTTTTGTTTATGGGTTCTGCCATACATTTTTGTAGAGATTAAAAAATATGATGTAAATAATCAAATGAGATGTAGAAAAATCTTAAATTTCTTAATAAGAAAATTGGAAAGGACTAGGGTCTGGCTCCTGAGATGCTGGGAAATAGAACATTTCATTTGGAATAAGACTTGGACTTTAACTTAAAATACATCTTGAAATTCCTTGAATTCCCTGACGCATTGGAAGACATTTTCAATATATTCAACTTCCTAAAAGGCAAAGAGTAAGAATCCTCTTCCACGGATAGATATTTTTGTCAGAGATAAATAAGAAATGCTTGTTAACATGTGAGTTGGGAAGTATAATTGAATTTACTGAGGTCTTGTTTTTGATGCCCTTCTCAATTGTTTTAAAATTTTTGCCTTTTATTATGATAAAGTGAATAAAGTGGAATAAGTGAGATCTTAAAATTCCCACTGGATTGTCATTTTCGCATCTGAACCCAGGCACAATGTTTATTTTTTTGTACTAGTCTTTAAAGTATAGGTTATTAAATGTAATAAATGATTTACAACAGCGTAGAAAGATTCTCCAATCATTCCCTCTGCTCTGAATAGTATCTGTTCTATGTGTGTGTCCGTTAATGCCATGTATGTGTGCGTGTGGTATATATGCATTTATGGCAGCTAACACTGAGTCTTTGCCAGGCACTGTGTTCCTCATTTGTGATCTCCACAAGAAGCCAGTTGAGGTGGGTATTATTTTCTGTTTACAGGTAAAGTTATCAAGACTCAGGCTAGGCCTTGTCCAAGATTATGCAGTTAGTGAGGCTAGGATGTGGGGCCATTCTGGAGGCTGCGCCTTAACCACTGTTGTCTTCCCTTTAAGCCTAAATCCTGGCCGAAGAGCTACATGGAGGAGGTTTTACCGGAGGAGAGGACCTAGGTCAGTCATGAATTCTATTTGCTGATTGGCCAAACTTGCACTGAGTTTTCAAACACTTGTCTCGCTGGTTTCAGTTTGGGTTAGGGTGGTGTCAGTGTTACACTTGCATACTGACTACATAATTTGGAGCCACATCACATTTTTGATGGTGTGCTCTATTGCTAGTGTCAGCAATAGAAAAATTCTGACTAGCTTTTTTTTTTGTTAGTTTTTTGTAAATTTTGAGACAGAGTCTCACTCTGTTACCCAGGTTGGAGTGCAGTGGCGTGATCTCTGCTTACCGCAACCTCCGCCTCCTGGGCTGCAGCGATTCTCATGCCTCAGTCTCATGAGTAGCTGAGATTACAGGCACGCACCACCATGGAAGGCTAAGTCTTGTGTTTTTAGTAGAGATTGGGTTTCACCATGTTGGCCAGGCTGGTCTTGAACTCCTGGCCCCAAGTAATCTGTCCACCTCTGCCTTCCAAAGTCCTTGGGTTACAGGCGTGAGCCACCCTGCCTGGCCCTGAATAGCCATTTTTGATAATGTTTGGCAGTTTGTTCTCCAGCTTAGATCATCTTAAAACTATTCAAGAAACACAGTATTGATACACCTGGTTATATTTCTTAAAAATAATTCTTTCCTTAAACTTACAAACTCTCTCTCCCCCTCCAATTCCTGCTCACCGCTGTGTAAAACTGCTCTGTATAGAAAGTAAGAAATCCCCACACCAGGAGACAATTGGCTAAATTACACTCAACTGCAAAAAACTTTGCATTGTGCTTCCCCCACTCGTGATTATAATTAGCATTTTAATGAATCAGTTAAGAGAAAAGCTGTGGTAAGCAAGTGTTTCTTGAGTGCCTACTAAGTGCTGATGCCCAGCTAGTCTGTGACAATGGGAGAGCGAAGTTCAGTGTCCCCACTCTTGCTTTAACTTACAATCTAGGGGAGGTTTTCCCTCAATCTTCATGCAACACAGAGGAACATTTTATAATGTAACTATCCCATTGAAAACGTATCACTTTTAACGATTTGGATTTTCATGCTTTAGGCTTTCTTGAAGGTGTATGTGTATCTCTTTCAGACTCATATATTTTTCCATCTCATGTTAGATTTATCATCATTGCATTTATCAATCAGAACCACTGGATGGCAGCAAAAGAACATAGAAGATTTTCTATCATGCTTTTGTGTACACAAAAATGAAGTGAAAGCTATTCTTTGTATTTCATGGATGGTGGAAAGAAAACGATACAGTGATTAAAACTTGACAGCTATCTACAGCAGATGAGACCCAAGCAGATCTCATGACTAAATATTAATATGTTACCCTAAGTGTGAAAAGTTAAATTTATGCTTTATTATTACCAAAGCCACACTGTAAATTTCTCCTTTTTCAGTTTCTTTTGGTCACAAAAATATCTTCCAAGATTTCTATGTAATAATGGTATTTATAATGGTAAAAAAAGAATCCAAGTCAGATACTAAGTAAAACTAGTTAGTGAGAACTTGCCAAGAGAGATTTTTAATGACAAGGGACAATGGAAGAGTCTCTGCCTTTGATAGCCTGTTTTAAAGAGCATTCTTAGAGAAAAATCAGAGTTTGGAGAGACCCTGTTCATAGACGAGAAGTTTTCATTTTTCTTTTAAAAAATCACTTAGCAAGCAGATTTTAAGTAATGTGAGCCTCTTTGAAGATTTCATACCATTTCTATAAATGTACAACGGCTTAGTTCTGAAGTGAGTACCGTATATATCTCAATACATATAATAAATCTCTCAAACTACAAAGGGGAAATAGTCATGAAGCAGCAATGAGGTAAAAAACTTTTTAGTTTGATTTCAGTACAGAAATTTGAAATCTGTTTAGTTGAAAATAGAGCTTCCTATTTCTCCCAAGTATTTTTCAAGCTTATTTGCTTACTTTAAAAGAATCTTTTAATTTTTGGAAAAAAAATATATTTAGCCTAACTTTGAACCTCTGAATGAGTTACAAAAAATAAGTGCAGAATGGAAAAGTTGCTTTTGTCCAGAGAGCTGAGTTTTGAACGCAGCCAAGGTATTATCATTCTGGGGCTTATTCTCAGAGGGTTATGGAAGAGCGGAGTTTGTGTTTCTTCCCCTGTTGAGCTTGGGGCCTTCTGGGTTACTTGGAGCCTGAACGCTTCTTGATTTATTTCTTGTTGGCAACATTATCATTGCTTTTTGATGTATGTGGGATATGGATCAGTGGGCTTTATGTTATTTGACTCTTAATGGAAATAAAGTTTGGGAAAAGAGGTAAGTCCTCCCCCAATGCCCTGCAACAAGGCATATGGCCACCAGAGCCTCGATGTTCACTTTCCTTTAATAGTACTCAAGACACTTCAGCAGTATTTATCGGTACTGAGACCTGGACCCGCAATCTGAAACTATAGTTGAACATCTTCCTGGGTTTGGACTACATAGTTTCTGGAGAAAAAACTAATGTAGTCCATCAATATCTACTAAAACCAAGAATGAGGAGAGATAAATAATTATTCTTACCATTCCTTCTGTTTGGATATTTTTTTTTTTTTGAGGGAGGGCTAGGAGGAGGAACATTTTCATTGTCTTAATGCAAGATAGATTGTGTGAAGCGTATTTAGTTTCTTCTCCAGAAACTATGTAGAGTCACTATGCTGAAAGAGTCTAATTTGCTGTCTCTACTAGTTCAGAGTATTTGGGGACAGAAGTCTGTAAATCCTCTTGGAAATTTTCTAGAAAATAAATTTCTATGCCCTTCTTCAGTAACAATCACTTGTAATTCCCCCCATACTTATCATTTTGTCACATTATTTCTATTAGCTATCTGTTAAGAGAAATTATAAATATAATGAGACAAAATTCATTTTGAAAGTCAGTGATGGTAAAACTAAAGGGTAAAACCACATATAATTTGTATGTGTCTTTACAGATCATAGAGGCCTATCCATCAAATTGCAGGATTTATTTTGTTCCAGATTTATTCTTTTTATGGCTCTTTTAAATTTCACTGAATTTTGTGATCATGATTCCTAAAATACATCTTCAGGTAAATATCTTGGTAGAATATTTTTTAGTATGAATTGTAGAACATCAGAAAGAACATAGCTTTGACTTTTTCATTCTGTCGGTGACTGGTGACTTTGAATAGATCACAGAAACTAGATGTGCATTTCTCCATCTATAAAGTGGATACAACCATGCTAATTTTCCTCCATGGCCTATACAAACTCAAATGAAAAGAAGTCGTGTTTTCAGAAGAAAATGGTATTTAAAATGTTAGGTTGGTGGTAGTAAAATTAAGGTGACATTTTACATCAAAACTGGACAAATTGAATGAAAGTTTCTCTTATACTTTGTTCTCTATTTTGTTTTGTCCTGAATAAGATTTCTGAGTTAATAGATGAAAGGGTCGTTTGGGGGAAGTTAGAGTTCTCAGACCTTGCATTTGTAAGGTTCTTTGGCTGAAACCTGACCCTAGAGTCTTACCAATTCTGCGTGGACAGCTAAGGTTTTGCTAGGTGGTTTGAGACCATGGACCAATCTTTGAAGGAGTCAGGTGGTGAAAAATTTCTAACAAAAGAAAAGGAGTTTATCTTATATGAGAGAGTATCAGCCCTTCTGTAATTCATTTAGAGAAAGAAGCCCACACTATAAAGAACAGGTTCCCTGTTTTTGCTACTAATGGAAATTGTACCTCTTGACTAGAGCAATGCAGAGAGCAGTGGCTGTCAGCTCCAGCTCCACATCACTGCGGGAGCTTAAAAAAAAAATCCCCATGACCAGGCCCCACTCCAGACCAAGAAATCGGGCTTCCTGGGGATGGCCCAGGCATCAGCATTCCTTAAAGCTCCTCAGCATATGTTATTGTGCTTCTGAGGTTGAGAACCACTGATCTAGAGACTGCAGTAGAGAATAACTTGGCAAAAGGCTTACACAACAGAAACATTTTTTAACATCCATTACTTTGTCCTTATTTGTGTTATCTTACTTTTCCAAAAGGGGACCTGTAATTTGAAGACAAACAAAAAATACAGTAGGAAAGAAGTGCTGAAAATCTTGTCAGTTAGCCGTGGTCTTCTCTGGGACAATCCTAACTTTGCTGCACCACTGTGAAGGAAGGGATGCTTCCCTCTTTCCTCCCAGCCTATTTATTATGCTATTAAAGAAACATAAAAATGAACATAAGGTTCATCTGAACCATCTCAGATACTGCTGAATTTCTTATAGACACAAAATGATAAAAATAGTCTTCCCAACTTGAACATGAGCCTACTTGATGATTATAGGTCTTCAGAAATTGGTGTTTTCTCTATTCTGTCTGAAATGATAAAAAGAAAAGGACCCCCAGACCTCAAAACATTCAACAAAATTATTTGTATATACACACCAGTGAAAACACATTCAGAAGCTATCAGTTATAGAATCAATATGCTCAATTTCATTGTGTGCTACAAAAAAGATTGACCTGGGAGATAGAAATGGATTCTGGACTTGAGCTGGCCTTAGCTATAGAAATGGATTCTGGACTTGAGTTGGCCTTAGCTATAGAAATGGATTCTGGACTTGAGTTGGCCTTAGCTAGCTGGGACCTTAAAACTTTCCTAACATTCATTCAACTTTCATTTCCTCACTTAAGAGGGCATCTATGACTCTGGCAAGCCAGATACCTAATCTGTTTCTTCTACAATCCTTATCCACTTCTCAAATGAACCCTGCTGTAGAGACAAGTTCCAATTAGCTATAGACTTGCTTTAGAAATATTCCAACCACAGGTCATAATTTTTGCTGGGTGAGTAGAAAAGAATGTTGATGTCATTTACTATCAATTGCATTTGTCCCCTTTTATGAGGAAGGTAATGCAGACATTGGATTAAATTTCAAGGCTGTCTTAAAAAGACGCATTACACAGAGAACTGGGAAATATTCTTTTCACTGATTGTATTACAGATAGTAATGTTTAACATGGCACATAAATCAGCAAAGTAAATGAGCAAGAGTCTGATATATTTTTAAAAGGAACTTTGTAATATACTTCTATGTTTGACGTATAGTTGGTGCTCAACAAATGTTTGTTAAATGGTGAATGAATTTGAAAGATTAAAAAGCAATTTCTTAGTCTCAAATGCTAACTTGAAGAGGTTCTAAAGATCAAAGTTTTCTGATCATAAAATACGTTTTTTGTTTAAATCAGCTTTTCTTAAATGGTTAAAATTTGAGTAGAGTAAAATTGGAAAAACTCATTATTGGACAGGAATGGCAATTTTGAATTAGATAGTGCTTGAGCTACTATACTTATGTAATGATTTTGAAAAGTTTAAAATAGTTACACAAGCTTTGAAATATCTTTAATCTGTTTTATTAAAATCATAATCTCAAATCCCAGCACCTTGGGAGGCCGAGACGGGTGGATCACAAGGTCAGGAGATCGAGACCATCCTGGCTAACATAGTGAAACCCTGTCTCTACTAAAAAATACAAAAAACTAGCGGGGTGAGGTGGCGGGCGCCTGTAGTTCCAGCTACTCGGGAGGCTGAGGGAGGAGAATGGTGTAAACCTGGGAGACGGAGCTTGCAGTGAGCTGAGATCCGGCCACTGCACTCCAGCCTGGGCGACAGAGCGAGACTTCGTCTCAAAAAA
>NW_012102909.1:388970-447300 GCF_000951045.1 Mandrillus leucophaeus | reverse complement strand
AAAAAAAAAATCATAATCTCAATGAACAACTCAAAGTTAAATTTTTCTTATGGGGTGTATATCTAGTATTCTTATGGTTATATCAGTGATGATAAACTTTGTGGCTATGAAGCACAGTTTTGATTGAAGTGAAAGTCACATTAATATTCTGATATGACCACTTGTTTGAATTAATGCGTTCTAAAAGAAATTAATTTGGTCAAATGAGTATTTAGTTCCTCTAGATTAAGTAATTACAAATTGAGGAACCATTTGGGAATAGGAAGAATTAGGAAGCTTTTTGTTTTCCTAGCTCCTCTTATTTAAAATTAAAAATAAAGAAGATAATTATATTTAAGTGCATTCTGCCTTCAGTAATGGTAGAGAAAGTAACTCTGATTGACCCTTCTGCTGAGTACAATTTGAAAACAAGCCAACAAATGAAGCACATCTTTCTGCTTAAAGATCCCAGAGAGCTAACAAGATAGTGACGATCCCAAGGCCAGGATCTAGAGATGGGGCAAGGCTCGGAGAGATGATCCTGTAGCTGGGGCTTCTTTTCTTCTTTTCCTGGTAATAGAGTCTGAGAGGTCAAGTGGGTGTGTAACGGTTTTTTTGGGGGCGGACAGAGTCACTCTGTTGCCCAGGCTGGAGTGCAGTGGCATGATCTCGGTTCACTGCAACCTCTGTGCCTCCAGAGTTCAGGAGATTCTCTTGTCTCAGCCTCCCTAGTAGCTGGGATTATGGGATTACAGGTGTGCACCACCGTGCCTGGCTAAGTTTTCTATTTTTAGTAGAGATGGGGTTTTGCTATATTGGCCAGGCTGGTCTCGAACTCCTGACCTCAAATGATCTGCCTGCCTTGGTCTCCGAAGGGCTGAGATTACAGGCATTGTGTAATGGTTTTGATGCCCTTTGAAGCTAAAGCAACAGGGATTGGTGTTCAGGGCTCACCAAAGTTGAGAAAGAGTTCTAGTAGTTCTTTTCCCCAGTTTGGGTTGGAACCACAAAGGGTTGCACTCTAGAAGCATGGACAGGCAAATGAGAAGTTGATCCTTGCAGGTGATCCCCAGGCACCAGCTAAGGAAAATTAAATCTCTCCTAGAGAAACATAGTATCATCATTTAAGGCCTTAAGTTACTTCTACAAGGAATTTTGTAAATACAATATTCAGGGCATACTAAAAAAAAGAAAAAAAAATCTAGATAGGAGGCATAAGTGAAAGCTGACAAAGATAGCACAATGGAAATAGATTCACAAAGGCTCCAGACGTTGACATGATCAGATATAGAATTTTAAATAAATGTACTTTGGTGAAGATGGCAAAGAATGAGATTGAGAATTTCTTCAGATGTGGAAACTATAAATAAAAAATCAAACAGAAAATCTGGTAGAGAAAATTTAATGACAGAAATAGGAAAATCTCAGTAGTCGGGTTTAAGAGCAGATTGACACAACTGATGAGGGAATTAGGAACAGGCTGATGGGTTAAAGAAAATATCCAGAAGGAAATACGGAGGTACAAAAAGGATGGAAAATGAGAATGGGGTGAAAACCATGAGGATGAAGTGAAAAGCTCTACCTTATGAGTAGTTATAGTTACATAAAAAGAGGAGAAAGGGGATGGGGTGGAAGCAAAATCTGAATAAATTAGAGATAAGAATTTCCCATACCTAACGAAATTCATCAAGCCACAAGAAGCCCTATAAATCCAAAACAAGATAAATATAAATAAAATCATTTAGGTATATCATGACAATATTACCAAAAACCAAAGTTTAAAAATAAAATGCCACGTTAAAAAAAAGATTGCCTTTGAAGAAGCAACAATTTAATTCACACTTGACGGGAATGGTGGAAACCAGAAGACAATGGGATCATATTTTGAAGTGCTGAAAAAGAAAATTGCCAACCTGAAATTCTAAGCCTAATGAAAATATTTTCCTTTAACGAGGGTAAAGACCTTTCAAGCAAGCACTAACTTTAGAAAATTTGTCATTAGCAGACTCACACAAATGAAAATTCTAAAGGTTATTCTTTAGAAAGAAGGAAAATTATTCTAGATAGAAGATTTTCCTTCTGTCTAAAGAACACCCAAATGGCTATATTGCACAGCAAAAACTGAAAGCCTTTCCTCTAAGATCTGAAACAAGACAAGGATGCCCATTTTCACCACTGTTACTCAACATAGTACTGGAAGTCCTAGCTAGAGCAATCAGACAAGAGAAAAAAATAAAGGGAATCCAATCTTGAAAGGAAGAAGTGAAATTATTCCTGTTGGCAGACGATATGATCTTATATTTGAAAAAACTAAAAAAATACATCCCAAAACTATTAGAACTAATAAATAAATTCAGTAAAGTTGCAGGATACAAAAATCAACGTACAAAAAACCAGTAGCATTTCTATATGCTGACAGCAAACAGTCTGAAAACAAAATCAAGAAAGTAATCCCATTTACAATAGCTACAAATAAAAATGAAATAACTAGGAATAAACTTAACCAAAGAAGTAAAAGATGTCTGCAATGAAACCTATGAAACCCTGATGCAAGAAATTGAAGAGGACACAAAAAAAGGAAGTATATTCCATGTTCATGGATTGGAAGAAGCAGTATTTTAAAAATGTCCAAGCTACAAAGTAATCTACAGATTCAATGCGGTCCCTATCAAAATACCGATGACATTCTTCACAGAAATAGAAAAAAAAATCCTAAAATGTATATGAAACCACAAAAGACCCAGAATAGCCAAAGCTATCCTGAGAAAAAGAACAACACTGGAGGAATCACATTATCTGACTTCATATTATACTGATCTAGTGTAACCCAAAGGGCACAGTAGTGGCATAAACACAGACACAGCTCCAGAGATCTTTTCTTACCTCCCGGTCTGGGCCCAGATCCGGGTCTCCAGGTGCAGCCCCGTCCCCGCCTTCGGGGGACGGGGCGGGGTGGGGGCGGGGAAGGCCGGGCGGAGGGCGCACCTGGTACCTGGAGATGCGGGTCCCGCCGGGGGCCTGGGTCGTTCTCACTGCAGATCCCTTTCCTCAGGGTCTGTCACCGCTGGAAGAGGCTGGTGGACGACGGTGGCTGTGGCGACACGTCGACCTTATGCTCTACACGGTGCGATTTAAAGTCATGTGGCACCTGCTTGGCAGGTACATGGCATTCTGGCTCCATTCCCTGCAGATGGGCGGCTACCTGTTCTCTGGCTCCAGGCCCCCCAGTTGTCTCCTCTCCTGATGAGATCTCTGGGCCAGAAGTGCCCCAACCTGAAGCTCCTCTGCCTGTACGCAGCCGACCCGAGCACGGTGCCCATTACCAGCCTGCCCAGCGCCCTGAGAACCCTGGAGCTGCACAGCTGCGAGATCTCCATGGTCTAGCTCCTTAGGCAGCCGAACCCCACTGTGCTGCCCCTGCTCGAATGCATCATGCTGAACTGCGTCCCTGCCTTCAGCGACGAGCACCAGCAGAGCCTGTCAGGCTTCCAGGCCCTGCCCTCTCTGGTGGGGCTGCACCTACCGCGTAAGGGAGCAGTGGCTGGACGCTAGCCTGCAGGCGCTCAGCTACCTGCAGGGGCTTGAGTTGCTGGGCTGTACCCTCTCTGCGACAGCACCCTGCTGGCCATCAGCTGCTACCCCTGAGACATGCGCAAGATCAGGCTGATCTTAAGGGGCCTCTCTGCCCCTGGACTGGCTGTCCTGGAGGGAATGTCAGCTCTTGGAGAGTCTGTGCCGGCAGGGTCTCCTCATCGCCCTGGAAATGCCCTTCTCCACGGAAATTCTCTCCTCCTGCCTCACCAAGTCCAAGTTCAGAGTCCTTGAGCTGCAGTGGCTGGGGTGGGAGAGTCAGGAGGCCAAGAGGACCCTGGATAAGGGTCTGCTTCACTGTAGGGTCATCGTCAGGGCTTGTCCCAAAGAGTCCATGGACTGGTGGGTGTGACCGCCTCATCTATCCCTGGGACCCATCCCACCTTTTATTGTTGAGCCCCAGACCCTCTGAGCAGCACTTTGAAGAGGGCAGATAATCAGGCTTGAGGGAACTGAAAGCCCCAAGTAGAGAGAACGAGGCCTAGGGACCCCCAGACCATTGGAATCATTGTTTACCAGCTGTGCGGCATTGGTCATGAGTTAGCCTCTTGGAAGCCTAGTTCCTACAAGTGGAAACAAGTAAGACCACAGCTACCTCCTGCTACATTGCAAAGCCTTGCTCTAAAAGCTCCCAACCTCCAGAAGGTGCTCAATGAAGACTCATCTTCAGGGTTGTCCTCAGGAACAGGGCGATGCATAAGGGTCATCTGCAAGAGACAGGGCAACTGTGACTTGCAGTTTGATGATCAAAATGCTCATAAAGCTTCTCAATTGTATTTTCTGTATTTTCTATCCTGCATTTTCCATGTTTTTCAAGACATATATTATTTTGCTATTAAGGAAAAAAAATCATAAAAATCCAGACTCATACACCAATGGAACAGAATAGAGATCCTGGAAATAAATCCATACATCTACAGTGAACTCATTTTCAACAAAGGTGCCAAGAACATGTATTGGAGAAAGGACAGTTTCTTCGATAAATGGTGCTGGGAAAACTGTATATCCATATGCAGAAGAATGAAATCAGACCACTGTCTCTCACCATATATAAAAATCAAATAAAAATGTATCAAAGACTTAAATCTAAGACCTAAAATCATGAAACTACTAAAAGAAAACATGGAGAAAATTCTCCAGGACACTGGTCTGGGCAAATATTTCCACAAGCACAGGCAACCAGAGAAGAAATGGATAAGTGGGATCACATCAAGTTAAAAAGCTTCCACACAGCTAAGGAAACAATCAACAAAGCAAAGAGACAACTAACAGAATGGGAGAAAATATTTGCAAAGCATCCATCTGACAAGGGATGAATAACCAGAATACATAAGGAGCTCAACCCAATAAGAAAAAATCCGATAACCTGATTTAAAAATTGGCAAAAGATCTGAATAGGTATTTCTCAAAAGCAGACATACAAATGGCAAACAGGCATGTGAAAAGGTGCTCAACAGCACTGATCATCAGAGAAATGCAAATCAAAACTACAAAGAGATATTTCACCCCCGTTAAAATGGTTTTTAACGAAAAGACGGAATAACAAATACTGCTGAGGATGTAGAGAAAAGGGAACCCTTGTACACTGTTGGTGGGAATGTAAATTGGTACAGCCACTATGGAGAACAGTATGGAGGTTCCTCAAAAAACTAAAAATAGAACTACCATATGATCCAGCACTCCCAACGTTAGGCATATACCCAAAAGAAAGGAAATCAGTATGTCAAAGAGATATCTACACTCCCATGTTGCAGCATTGTTCACAATAGCCAAGATTTGGAAGCAACCTAAGCGTCTATCAACAGATGAATGCATAAAGAAAATGCAATACTTGTACACAATGGAGTACTGTTCAGCCATAAAAAAGAATGAGACCCTGTCGCTTGTAACAACCTGGATGGAACTGGAGGAGATTAAGTGAAATAAGCCAGGCACAGAAGGACAAACTTTGCATGTTCTCACTCATTGGTGGGAGCTAAAAATTAAAACAATTGAATTCATGGAGATAGAGAGTGGAATGATTGTTAGCAGAGGCTGGGAGAAGTGTGGGGGGTGGGAAGAAGTGTAGGGGGGATAATGGGTACAAAAATATAGTTAGATAGAATGAATACGATCTAGTATTTGTTACCACAACAGAGTGACTACAGTCAACAATAATTTATTGTACATTTAAAAATAACTAAAAGAGTATAATTGGAATGTTTGTAACACAAAGAAATGATACATGCTTGAAGTGATGAATACCTCATTTATCATAATGTGATTATTACACATTGTATGTCTGTATCAAAATATCTCACATACCCCATAAATATACACACCTATTATGTACCCATGTAAATTAAAAATAAAGAATACCCAGATGAAGGTTTGGAGATAAAGAGAAGAATGAAGATCAAAAGAAAAAAAAGGAAAACATATGGGTAAATTTAAATAAATATTAATTGAATACAATAGTAATAATAATATCTTGTGGGGCTTTAATAAACAAATAAAAATATATAAAATATATAAAAAAGCCATGTACATTTTTAAGGGCAGATATATGGAGTTCAAGTATTCTAAAGTCTTATCTATCAGAGGGTAAAAGCAGAAATTAGTATTAAATTTTGTTAAGCCAAAGGATGCATATTGCTATCAAAAGACACAACTAGAAGGACACAAAACTTCTAAATGAATAGAAGAAAAGCTGGAATAATAGAATTTTTCAACTGAATTTGGAAAGTGGAAAAGAAGAGAAAAAGAACCATGGGACAGGTAGGTTGAGCGAAAATTGTTGAGTAAGATTCCAGACTTAAAATTTAAAATAATCAGTCATTACATTAAATCTAAAAGAATCAGTCATCATTACATCAAATGTAAATGAACTAAAATTGTCAATTGTGTAATAATTTAAACCCAAATAGATGATATTTTCAAGAAACACATCTGTCTTAATCCATTTAGTGTTGTATAACAGAATACTTGTAGCTGGGCAATTTATAAAGAAAAGAGGTTTGTTTGGCTCATGATTCTGATGGCTGGAAGGTTCAAGATTGAGCAGCTGCACCTGCTGAGTGGCTCAGGCTGCTTCAAGTCATGGCAGAAAGCGGAAAGGAAGCAGGCACATGCAAAGAGATCACACAGTGAGAGGGAAAGCAAGAAAAGCAAGAGAGAGAGAAACCGAGGAAGGCAGACCCTAGCAACCTGCTCTCTCAGGAACTTATTCATTACTGAGAGGGTAAGAACTCACCACCGTTGGAGGGCATTAATCTATTCATGAGGAATCTACCCCTGTAACTTGAATACCTCCCAGTAGGCCCCACCTACCAACACTGCCACATTTGAGTTCAAATTTCAACATGAGTTTTGTTGAGGACAAACCATATTCAAGCCATAGCAATATCGAAAACAAGGATACAGAAAAGTTGAAAGTAAAAGATGATAGTGTTCGATGTACTAGGAAGTAATCTTAATTTTGCATGTAATAACCTAGTCTCAAAATATATATAGTAAAAATTGAGAGAAACTAAAAGTAATAGAATAACAAGTGGTTGGAGATCTCTCAGTAATTGATAGAACAAGCAGAAAAACAATTGTCAAAGTATGGAAATTTTGAATAACACTATTAGTAAACTTGACTCACATGTCATATAGAACACTGCAGTGAACACCTGTAGAATTCTTTTCAAACACACATGGAAAATTTTTTAAAAAATTGAATATGGGTCTTAAAGCAAATTTCAAATATTTGAAATTAAACAGAATACATCCTCTGATCATAATACAAACTTGAAAGGTACCTAGATAATTAATTAGAGAAGCATTACTACAAAATCCCCCATGTATTTGGAAATTAAGGATTATAGTTCTGAAGAATCCATGAGACAAAGAAGAAATCACAGTGAACAATAGAAAATATTTTGAACTCAGTGAAACTGTGACATATCAAAAATGATAGCATGCAACTAAAGTAATCCTAAGAAGGGAATTTATGGCCTAATATATTAGAAAAGAAGAGAATTTGAGTCAATAATCTAACTTGTATCCCAAGAAGGTGGAAATTATACCCAGAGAAGGAAAAAAAAAAAAAAAAAGAAAGAGCAGAAATCTGTGAAATGAAAATACGTACAATAGATAAAAATCAGTAAATCAGAAATTAATATAATTAATAAAATCTTTAGCAATGCAGACCAAGAAGAAAATATGTAAGGCACAGATAACCAATGCCAAGAATGGAAAAGGAGACATTAGCAAAAATTATCTCAACAGATGTAGAGTAAGCATTTGATGAAAGTAAGCATTTATTCATGATAAAATTTCTGGGTGAACTAGGAATAGACAGACACTTCCTCAATCTAATGAAGGGTAACTACAAAAAAGCCCACAGCAAAGATTATACTTTCCCTTTGAGTTTGAGGACAAGACAGAAGTCTGTTATCACCACTTGCATTCAAAATATTATTGGGGGTGGGGTCCAAGCCAAAAAAGTGAAAGGTATAAGAAATAAGAAATAAGGCTGGGCACGGTGGCTCACTCCTGTAATCCCAGCCTTTAGGAGGCCGAGGAGGGCGGATCGTGAGGTCAGGAGTTCGAGTCCAGCCTGGCCATCATAGTGAAACCCTGTCTCTACTAAAAAAAAATACAAAAAGTTAGCCAGCTGTGGTGGTGGGTGCCTGTAATCCCAGCTACTTGGGAGACTAAGGCAGGAGAAATCGCTTGAGCCCGGGAGGCGGAGGTTGCTGTGAGTCGAGATCACAACATCGCACTCCAGCTGTGAATTCGGCTGTGAATCTATCTGGCTCTGAACTTCTTTTGGTTGTTCGGCTATTAATTATTGCCTAAATTGCAGAACCTGTTATTGGTCTATTCAGAGATTCAACTTCTTCCTGTTAGAGTCTTGGGAGGGTGTATGTGTCCAGGAATTTATCCATTTCCTCTAGATTTTCTAGTTTATTTGCATAGAGGTTTTTATAGTATTCTCTGATGGTAGTTTGTATTTCTGTGGGATCGGTGGTGATATGCCCTTTATCATTTTTTATTGCGTCTATTTGAATCTTCTCTCTTTTCTTCTTTATTAGTCTTGCTAGCGGTCTATTTTACTGATCTTTTCAAAAAAACAGCTCCTGGATTCGTTGATATTTTGAAGGGTTTTTTTGTGTCTCAATCTCCTTCAGTTCTGCTCCGATCTTAATTGTATCTTGCCTTCTCAGCATTTGAGTTATTAGTATTTGGTCAGTCTTACTTCCTTTCTTACCCCCTCCTGCCTCCCACAATAGATTCTTTTGAAGTAAAATTAGATATTGTATCATTTTATCTGTAAAAACTTCAGAAATCTTTGTTAAGCATAAGTATAATACAGTGATCACATTTAAAGAAATTGAGACTACTTCTCAAAATTATCAAACATATAGAATGTTTTTGAATTTCTCCTCTTATTTTATTTGTTAAGAAAATGGTTGCACAGTTTTGGTTTTCCTCCATGATGTGGTTTAATATGTTCCTCCACCCTCTCCATTACCTGTAAAATGGTCATAGATCTAGAGGAGACTTGATGAGATATGCCTTTTATTTATTTATTTATTTATTTATTTATTTATTTATTTTGCAAGAATGCTTCATAGGTGGCGTAGACATTCTATGGCATCCCAGAGAAGGCAAAGAACCTGAGCTTCTATTTTTCATGACATTAAGATTTATCAGGCAGTTTGTCATCAACTTTTCTCCTGCTGGTTTTTAGCAGGCATTGATAATGACTGCTCAGATCTATTACTTCATTAGGGGTTGCTAAATGGTGACATTCTAATTCTATCATCTTACTTATTTATTGGGTAGAATTCTTCTCCTAAAGATTTTTCCAGTATCAACTACTGATCCCATGATGTATAATTCCTGCAGAAAAGCCGTGATAAATCCTTGATACTTTTCCTTTATTTGTCAGACTTAAAATAATGAGTTGATTCTCTAGCATCCTCAAAAGACAACCCATTTTTTTTTTCTTTAAGTATCATTATCAACTCTGGATTTTTTCCTTTTACTGTGCAGCAGAGTTTTGGTAGATATCATTCTTTTCGGCGTCCCAGTTGTTCCATCTTTGGCTAGTGTGAGCCTTTTCAACTTGTCATGTCCTTTTGGTATACCCTCAACGAGCCCAGTTCACTGCTTTGCATTTATGTTCTTTTCTGGTCCACGAAGATTTTTATCTTGCTGTTGAGCTCAACTTTATATGTTTGTTTTTCTGTCTTTAGCTATCATTGCTTCCTTTATGGAACAGAGTGGCGAATCAAAGCATCAACTCAGTGCACCATTTTGATTGAAAAGTCTAAAAGAATTGTTGAAATGATCAGCTATGTGCAAGATACCTTAAACAAGTAAATGAACATTTCAGTGCATGATGACCTTGGACACAAGTTTTGTGACCATGAGTCACACAGAAGACAAACGGGTCTAGGAGGACCAGGCTGAAGACATAGTCTTGAGCACAGTGGCAGAGGAGGAGCAGCCATCAGAATTCCATGTTTGCTGTGTGTGTTTCCTCCGGGTCAGCCATAGAACATGCTTATATTCTCATTCTAGAGTTTGAGTTAGTCATCTCAACAAGTCATTTTGTCTTTTTTAAGTTTTGGCTTAGAGGATTCTTCTAGATCATGTTTATCTGTAGATTCTTAGATGGGGAAACCTATGTATCTGGTGTGGGTAACAAACAAAGCAAAAGCCAGGAAAAAACATCTCCTCAGAACTCTGTCTCATGAGGTGTATTTTTGTTGGTGTGTGCTTTACTTGACAATTATGTATCCAATATTTTAAGTTCTCAAGTGGTACTGCAGAAATAATCCACTCACAGTTTGTTTTTAAAGAATCCTTTTATTTAGCTTACATTAACTATTGAATAGTTATTATTTCAAGAGGATGAGTGGTTTTAGTTAAAATGATATATATTTTATGTTGAATGAAAGTGTCTAAACTATGTTTATGATCTAAAAAGACAAATGTGTGTGTGTGTGTGGTGTTTGAAGTATTCTTTTACCCCATCTCTACAAAAAATAAAAAAAATTAGCCAGGCATAGTGGTGCACAGCTGTAGTCCTAGCTGCCCAGGAGGCAGAGATGGAAGAATCACTTGAGCCTACAAGTGCAAGGTTACAGTGAACTGAAATCACACACCACTGCACCCTAGCCTGGGTGACAGAGGGAGATCCTGTCTCAGAAATATATATAATAAATAAAGTTATATATATATATATATATATATATATTTTTTAGAGATAAGGTGTCTCTCTGTCACCCAGCCTGGAATGCAATGGTGTGAGCCTCCCGAGTAGCTGAGACTACAGGTGTGTGCCATCATGCCCAGCTAATTTTTAAATTTTTTGTAGAGATAGGGTCTCTCCATGTTGCCCAGGCTGGTCTTGAACTCCTGGGCTCAAGCATTCCACAAGCCTTGGCCTCCCAAAATTCTGGGATTACAGATAGATAGATAAATGGATAGATAGACAGATAGATAGATAGACAGATAGATAGATAGATAGATAGAGGTTTTCATGTTTGAGCCACGATTCCTGGCTCATGATTCCTGTAGCCCTTGTTACAGTCTTTTGTTAGAATGTTGGGTGCATTAGGGCTCAGGAAACAGAATCTCTCTGACCTTCTCTTGCCCTCCTTTCACCTGCCCCAAGGCAGGACTCTAGTCTTTACCCAACTTTCTGGCCATGGGTCTTAAGAATCTCTTCAGAGAGGGTCCCATTAATACCCTGGAGGAAGGAACGCTGATGTCATGAAGCTTCCCTCAAACCCCAAGAGGACTGGGTTCAGGGAGCTTCTGGATAGCTGAACATGTGGAGTTTCCTGGAGGGTGGTGCCCAGGGAGGACATGGAAGCTCCACGCCCCTTCCCCCATACCTCGCCTGACCATCTCTTCCTTGTTACCCTTTGTAACATTATTTATAACAAACCAGCCGACATTAAGTAAGTGTTTCCTTGAATTCTGTGAGCCATGCTGGCAAATTAATCAAACCCAAACGGGATCTTGGAAACCCTGATTTGAAGTCAGTTGGTCTGAAGTTCCGATGGTCAGAACACTTGGACTGGTATCTGGGGTGTACGGGGCAGTCTTAGGGACTGAGACCCCAGCCTGTGGGATCTGATGCTATCTCCAGGTGGATGGTGTCAGAACCAAATTGCACGACACCCAGCTGGTGTCCGCTCCTTGGTGTGTGGGGAAAACTCCTGCACATTTGGTCACAGAAGCCTCCTGTGTTGCTGTTGTGATGGTGTGAGAGCAGAGGAAAAACATGGACTGAGAGAGTTTTTCCCTCAGAGCAGCAAATACAGAAATAGATACATTGATAAATATTATTTTCTGAGGTACTTTTGAAATCTGAAAATTCTCTTTAAATTTACTTTAAATGTCTCTTTTATATCACTCAGTTAAATTCTTTTTAAGTTTAGGATAACTTAAAACTTTCCTTCGATAGGATAGATGCTAAAATTAATCCTAGACTGATTCTGAATTTTTCTGACTAGAATCATAATTTAAATCGATTCACCTTGTGTTAGTTATTACAATTAAATCTAGTTCAGTTGGTTTTTAAAAATATCACATTTCCTTACGATTTCTATCTCCCTTTCCACCTATAAAACGACTGCACGTGTCCCCCTTTATTAAAAATAAAGCAAAAAGCTGGGCATGGTGGCTCACGCCTGTAATCCGCGCACTTTGAGAGGCCGAAGCAGGCGGAACACCTGAGGTCAGAAGTTTGAGACCAGCCTGGCCAACATGGCAAAACCCCGGCTCTACTAAAAATATAAAAATTAGCCACGTGTGGTGGAGGGTGCCTGTAATCCCAGCTACTTGGGTGGCTGAGGCAGGAGAATTGCTTGAACCCAGGAAGCGGAGATTGCAGTGAGTCGGGATTGTGCCATTGCACTCCAGCCTGGGCGACAAGAGCAAAACTCTGTCTCTAAATACATAAAACAACAACAACAACAACAACAAAATCTAAATGGAAAACAACCCAGACCATCGAAGTCAGCATTTCTCAAAAGGCAATTTGGGCACTTTGGGCGCTTGTCAAAAGGGCCTGGGCGTCACCATAGGCCCGCTGAATCAGAGTCTAGGGCCCAAGAATCTTCTCAGAGCATCCTTGTGCATGCCGAAGTCTGAGAACCACTGAGCAAGATGGAAGAAGGAAAGTGGATGCCACCAGGAACCTGAGATAAATCACTTCTTCCAAATAGTATGGCTGTGGGTTTCGGCTGACATTTCCTGGAAGCTAAGAGAAAAAAAAAAGCCGGGCTGGAAGCAGTGGCTCACGCCTGTAATCCCAGCGTTTTCGGAGGCCGAGGCAGGCAGATCACTAGGTCAGGAGATAGATACTATCCCGGCTAACACGATGAAACCCTGTCTCTACTAAAAATACAAAAAATTAGTCAGGCGTGGTGTCAGGCGCCTGTAGTCCCAGCTACTCAGGAGGCTGAGGCAGGAGAATCGCTTGAACCCGGGAGGCGGAGGTGGCAGTGAGCCGAGATCGTGCCACTGCACTCCAGCCTGGGCGACAGATAGAGACTCTGTTTAAAAAGAAAAGAAAAGAAAAAAAATCACTTTGGCTTATGTGGTTTTTAGCTTCTGTCCGCAGAATTATATAAGTTCATCAGCAGAGTTCATGCTTCTCAGGAATTACAGTCACGGTCTTTGTACAGGAGACATGCGGAGACTTCGTGGGTAATATTCTAAGCTCTGATTTTGTAAGATTAACATTTAAGTTCTTTAAATGCACCATCCATTCATGACCTAGAAAGGCTGATTGCATATATTAAGATGAAGTCTTTCCTGTAGGTGGTGAACATTGCCCAGATACTTTGCTTTATGGCAGTCTAACTTGTGAAGGGATGGAACTTGGACAATTTGGAAGAATAGTTAGTTGGCACATTCATCAGATTATTGTAAAATATTAATAGAGTATTTTGAGGGAGCATTTGGCAGAATGGAAGTATGGTTTATTCATTACTAAGTTCCCCAGTAAGTATCAGGTGAGAGCCATATGCTTTGCAATCAGACGTGTAGGGGCGGAATCATCATTTGATTGTGAAAGAGCCTCATCTGGAAGAAGGTCCAAGTCCAGAGGGCAGGCCTGAAAAGCAGGGAGTCTACAGGTGGAGGCTGTAGAGCCAGCATTCAGGTTTATAAAGAGTTTAGAGTCTTTGGACCAAAACTCTATTTAGCAAAGTGGAAATGACTTTTCCCCCAAAACGTGTAGGATATATGCCAACTGCTCTATGACTACCATAATATTTCTGGAAATGAAAGTCAGGGTGATTCCTGTGAAACATGTATTCTTAAGAACTGTATCTTTTTTATTTTTAAGTTCTGGGGAACTTGTGCAGGATGTGCAGGTTTGTTACATGGGTCAACACGAGTCACGGTGGTCTGCTGCACGTAGCAACCCATCACCTAGGTATTAAGCCCAGCATGCATCAGCTATTTTTCCTAACGCTCTCCCTATGCCCACTCCACTCCCCTAAGATATAGGCCCAGGGAGAACTGTATCTTAATAAGTTAACTCCAAATAACCAAATAAATTGATCTGTAAAGTGGAGTATTTTGTGACCACTACCAAAACAAAACAAAACAAAATCCAAAAAACCCCAGATAAACCACACCTAGTTGTAACTGGTGCTGAATGACTTCTGTGGGCAGTAATAAGCCACTGAGCCCAATTGCTGCTTATGACTTCTTGTAGGCTAAGTAACATCTCTGGGCCAGCCTTTCCCTTTTTAGTTGCAGGTAACAGAAACCCAGTTAGTTAAACAACATCAGTGGCGTCACATCAACAAGTAGGAATTTATTGTAAAGATTCAGAGAAGGAAAAGAACATGAAAGAAGTTGCATGATGTTTGCAGTTGACAGACTGGTCTCTTTTCGGGCCTCCCCAAAATTGTTTAGAGGCTGTGTATGTGTGTGTGTGTGTGTGTGTGTGTGTGTAGGTATGTGCATATCTGTCTTGAGAAGTTTGTTTTACAGGAGTGGAGGTTTAGACTATTGGGCATTAAAAAAATGTGAAAAATGTTAAAAATAAAATATTTGATGTCTGACAAGGACTAAACTTCCTGGTCATGTTGTATATGAATTCACAAACATCAGACTTTGGAAAATGAGGTGTCACTAAACGAACTGGGTAGCTTTGGTTGCACCAACGTTGAGTGAAATCAGTTACTTTCCCTTTAACAGTCTTGTCTCTGCCTGAAACTTGCAGTAATGTTTTTTTTGTTGTTGTTGTTGTTGTTTTTGTTTTTGTTTTTGTTTTTGTTTTGAGACGGAGTCTCACTCTGTCGCCCAGGCTGGAGTGCAGTGGTGCAATCTTGACTCACTGCAACCTCTGCTTCCCGGGTTCAAGCGATTCTCCAGCCTTAGCCTCTCGAGTAGCTGTGATTACAGGCATGCACCACTGCGCCCAGCTAATTTTTGTGTTTTTTTTTTTTTTTTTGGAGACGGGGTTTCACCATGTTGGTCAGGCTGGTCTCAAACTCCTGACCATGACGTGATCTGCCCACCTCAGCCTCCCAAAGTGCTGGGATTACAGGCATGAGCCACTGTGCCCAGCACAGTAATACTTTTTAATAAGTGTTCAAATTTTTCAAATTTTCTGGAGAGGCGATCCAAAGCCAGGTATGAAAGGCCCCTGCCTTTGTTTCCTGTTGCCAGGAGCATGCATATAGCCACCAGGAACATGACTGAGAAGATCCTCCCCCACTTGAAACTTCATGGCACATGAGTGACAGATCCACAGTGACCGTGCTTCCAACACCACGTGGTGGGTAACCTCTACTTCAAGTTGGGCGAAATATGATTCTGAACTTGTTTATCCTTAGTTTTGTATTAGGCAGTTTAAGTGATATTATGAGCAACATTTCATCCTATCTTTTAATTTTGCTTTTTACTTTTCCCTCTGGTATTTTTAGTCATGAATGTTTTATTCTTGATATTAATGTAATAAATGAAATTGTAAATGTTCAAACATGAGAGACATACAATTTATCAAATGAATGTGCCCCGAAATCCCATTGTAGCAGATGCTATTGGTACCCCCATCTGTAGACACTCACAGTTATCAGTTCCATTTACACCAGCCTGACTTTCAACCACCTGCACCTGAGATGCTTTGCCTGCAGGCTTTCTTGGAGATCCCCCTCTACCTGTTTTTGGGCCAGCTGGAAGTGCTGGGGAATTAATATCCCTTGGGGCCAGCCCTCAGTGAATGACTGATGAGACGTGTGAGTGCATACCTCAGCTTCCTTGCGTCTTGTCTGGGATAACTGAAGATAATATTCTATATTCTCTCCTGACATTCCCTAGTGGGATAAAGCTTCAGTTGCCTGCAGTATTAACTTGCTTGATAACATACCCTCTAATGCCTTCCTTCCCTTCCTGGTCTCTCTTTTCCACTCTCCCACTGAGGTTTCTTTTTCTTTTTTAAATTTTTTTCTTCGGGATACATGTGCAGAACGTGCAGGTTTGTTACATAGGTGTACGTCTGCCATGGTGGTTTGCTGCCCCTATTGACCCATCCTAAGTTCCCTCCCCTCACCCCCCACTCTCCAACAGGCCCTGGTGTGTGTTGTTCCCCTCCCTGTGTCCATGTGTTCTCACTGTTCAACTCCCACTTCTGAGTGAGAACATGTGGCGTTTGGTTTTCTGTTTCTGTGTTAGTTTGCTGAGGATGATGGCTTCTAGCTTCATGATCTCATTCCTTTTTATGGCTGCATAGTATTCCATGGTGTATATGTGCCACATTTTATTTATCCAGTTTATCATTGATGGGCATTTGGGTTGGTTCCATGACTTTGCTATTGTAAATAGTGCTGCAATAAACATATGTGTGCATGTGTTTTTATAGTAGAATGATTTATAATCCTTTGGGTATATACCCAGTAATAGGATTACTGGGTCAAATGGTATTTCTGGTTCTAGATCCTTGAGAAATTGCCATGCTGTCTTCCAAAATGGTTGAACTAATTTACACTCCCACCAACAGTGTAAAAGCGTTCCTATTTCTCCACAGCCTTGCCAGCATCTATTGTTTCTTGACTTTTTAATAGTTGCCATTCTGACTGGCGTGAGATGGTATATCACTGTGGTTTTGATTTGCATTTCGCTAATGATTAGTGATGTTGAGCTTGTTTTCATGTTTGTTGGCCATGTAAATGTCGTCTTTTGAGAAGTGTCTGCACGTGTCTTTTGCTCACTTTTTGATGGGGTTGTTTTTTTCTTGTAAATTTGTTTAAGTTCCTTGTAAATTCTGGATATTAGACCTTTGTTGGATGGGTAGATTGCAAAAATGTTCTCCTATTCTGCAGGTCGCCTGTTCACTCTGATGATAGTTTATTTTGCTGTGCAGAAGCTTTTTAGTTTAATTAGATCCCATTTGTCAATTCTGGCTTTTGTAGCAATTGCTTTTGGTGTTTTTGTCATGAAGTCTTTGCCCATGACTATGTCCTGAATGGTATTGCCTAGGTTTTCTTCTAGGGATTTAATGGTTTTGGGATTTACATTTAACTCTTTAATCCATCTCGAGTTAATTTTTGAATAAGATGTAAGGAAGGGGTCCAGTTTCAGCCTTCTGCATATGGCTAGTCAGTTATCCCAGCACCATTTATATAACAGGAGATCCTGTTGCCATTACTTGTTTTTGTCAGGTTTATTGAAGATCAGGTGGCTGTAGATGTGTAGTGTTATTTCTGAGGTCTGTGTTCTATTCTATTGGTGTATTGTCTGTTTTGGTACCAGTACCATGCTGTTTTGGTTACTGTAGTCTTGTAGTATAGTTTGAAGTCAAGTAGCATGACGCCTCCACCTTTGTTCTTTTTGTCTTGGCTATACGGGGTCTTCTTTGATTTCATATAAAATTTAAAGTTTTTTTTTCTAATTCTGTGAAGAATGTCAATGGTAGTTTAAGAGGAATAGCATTGAATCTATAAATTATCTTGGGCAGTATGGCCATTTTCATGACATTGATTCTTCCTATCCATAAGGATGGAAAGTTTATCTGTTTGTTTGTGTCCTCTCTTGTTTCCTTGATCTGTGGTTGGTAGTTCTCCTTGAAGAGGTTCTTCACATCCCTTGTTAGGTGTATTCATAGGTATTTTATTCTTTTTGTAGCAATTGTGAGTGGGAGTTTATTCATGATTTGGCTGTCTGCTTATCTATTGTGGGTGTAAAGGAATGCTTGTGATTTTTGCACATTGATTTTGTATCCTGAGACTTTGCTGAAGTTGCTTATCAGATTAAGGAGTTTTTGGGCTGAGATGATGTTTTTTTTCTAAAAATAAAATCATGTTGTCTGCAAACAGAGACAATTTGACCTCCTCTCTTCCTATTTGAATACCTTTATTGCTTTCTCTTGCCTGATTGCCCTGGCCAAAACTTCCAATACTATGTTGAATATGAGTGGTGAAAGAGGGCATCCTTGTTTTGTACTGGTTTTCAAAGGGAATGCTTCCAGTTTTTGCCCATCCAATATGATATTGGCTATGGGTTTGTCATAAATAGCTCTTATTATTTTGAGATATGTTCCATCAATATCTAGTTTATTAAGAGTTTTTTTGTTTTTTTTTTTTTTTTAACATGAAAGGATGTTGAATTTTATCAATGGCCTTTCTGCACCTATTGAGATAATCATGTCTTTGGTTCTGTTTATATGATGAATTACATGTATTGATTTGTGTATATTGAACCAGCCTTGCATCCCAGGAAAGAAGCCTACTTAATCATGGAGGGTAAGTTTTTTGATGTGCTGTTGGATTCAGTTTGCCAGTGTGTTTCACTGAGGATTTTAACATCGATGGTCATCAGGGATATTGGCCAGAAGTTTTCTTTTTTTGTTGTGTCTCTGCCCAGTTTTGGTATCAGGATGAAGCTGGCTTCATAAAATGAGTTAGGGAGGAGTCCCTCCTTTTCAATTGTTTGGAATAGTTTCAGAAGGAATGGTACCAGCTCCTCCTTGTACCTCTGGTAGAATTTGGCTGTGAATCTGTGTGGTCCTGGGCTTTTTTTGGTTGGTAGGCTATCAATTACTGCTTCAATTTCAGAACTCATTATTGGTCTATTCAGGGATTCAACATCTTCCTGGTTTAGTTTTGTAAGGGTGTATGTGTCTAGGAATTTATCCATTTCTTCAGATTTTCTAGTTTATTTGCATAGAGGTGTTTATAGTATTCTCTGATGGTAGTTTGTATTTCTGTGGGGTCAGTGGTGATGTCCTTTTTATCATTTTTTATTGTGTCTGTTTGATTCTTCTCTCTTTCCTTCTTTCTTAATCTAGCTAGTGGTCCATCTAGTTTGTTAATCTTTTCAAAAAGCCAGCTCCTGGATTCATTGATTTTTTTTTGGAGGGTTTTTTTCTTGTTTCTATCTCCTTTGATTCTGCTCTGATCTTAGTTATTTCTTGCCTTCTGCTAGCTTTTGGATTAGTTTGCTGTCGCCTCTCTAGCTCTTTTAATTGTGATGTTAGGGTGTTGACTTGAGATCTTTCTAGCTTTCTGATGTGGGCATTTAGTGGTATAAGTTTTCCTCTTAGCAGTGCTTTAGCTGTGTCCCAGAGATTCTGATATGTTGACTCTTTGTTCTTTTTTCTTTTTTAGATGGAGTCTCACTGTATTGCCAGGCTGGAGTGCAGTTGCACGACCATTGATCTTGGCTCACTGCAATCTCTGCCTCCCAGGTTCAAGTGATTCTGCCTTAGCCTCCTGAGTAGCTGGGACTACAGGCACACACCACCATGCCCGGCTAATTTTTTTTGTATTTTAGTAGAGATGGGATTTCACCATTCCCTGACCCCATGATCCACCTGCCTTGGCCTCCCAAAGTGCTGGGATTACAGGTGTGAGCCACTGTGCCCTGCGACTTTTTGTTCTTATTGGTTTCAAAGAACATCTTGATTCTGCCTTAATTTCATTATTTACCCAGGAGTCATTCAGGAGCAGGTTGTTCAATTTCCATGTAATTGTGTGGTTTTCAGTGAGTTTCTTAATCCTGAGTTTTAATTTCATTGCATTGTGGTCTGAGAGACTGTTTCTTATTATTTCATTTCTTTTGCATTTGCTGAGGATTGTTTACTTCCAATTATGTGGTCAATTTTAGAATAAGTGCCATGTGGCACTGAGAAGAATGTATATTCTGTTGATTTGGGGTAGATGTCTATTAGATCCACTTGATTCAGAGCTGAGTTCAAGTCCTGAATATTTTTGTTAATTTTCTATCTTGTTGATGTGTCAGTTGATTGACAGTGGCATTTTAAAGTCTCCCACTATTATTATGTGGGAGTCTAAGTCTCTTTGTAGGTCTCTAAGAACTTGTTTTATGAATCTGGGTGCTCCTATATTGGGTGCATATATATTTAGAATAGTTAGCTCTTCTTGTTAAATTGTTCTCTTTACTATTATGTAATCTCTTTCTTTGTGTTTTTTTGGTTTTTGTTGGTTTAAAGTCTGTTTTGTCAGAGACTAGGATTGTAACCCCTGCTTTTTTTTGCTTTCCATTTGCATGGTAAATTTTCCTCTGTTCCTTTCTTTTGAGCCTATGTGTGTCTTTGCACGTGAGATGGGTCTCCTGAATACAACATACCTATGGGTCTTGACTCATTATCCAATTTGCCAGTGTGTGTCCTTTAAATGGGGGCATTTAGCTTTACGTTTAAGGTTAGTATTGTTATATGTAAATTTGGTCCTGTCATCATGATGCTAGTTGGTTATTTTGCACACTAGTTGATGCAGTTTCTTTATAGTATCATTGGTCTTTATATTTTGGTGTGTTTTTGTGTGACTGGTGCTGGTTTTTCCTTTCTATATTTAGTGCTTCTTTCAGCAGCTCTTGCAAGGCAGGTCTGGTGGTAACAAAATCCCTCAGCATTTGCTTATCTGGAAAGGATTTTATTTCTTCTTTGCCTATGAAGCTTAGTTTGGCTGGATATGAAATTCTGGGTTGAAAATTATTTTCTTTAAGAATGTTGAATATTGGCACCCAATCTATTCTGGCTTATAGAGTTTCTGCTGAGAGGTGTGCTGTTAGTCTGATGGGCTTCCCTTTGTAGGTGACCTGGCCTTTCTCTCTGGCTGCCCTTAAATTTGTTTCCTTCATTTTGACCTTGGAGAATCTGATGATTATGTGTTTTGGGGTTGATCTTCTCATGGAGTATCTTAGTGGTGTTCTGTGTATTTCCTGAATTTGCATGTTGGCCTAGGTTGGGGAAGTTCTCCTGGATAATATCCTGAAGTGTGTTTTCCATTCTTCCTGTCTCCTTCAGGTACTCCAATAGGCTTGGTTTTTTATGAAGTTCAATATTTCTTGGAGTATTTATTCATTCCTTTTCATTCTTTTTTGTCTAGTCTTGTCTTCATGCCTTATTTCAGCAAGGTGGTCTTCAAACTCTGATATCCTTTCTTCAGCTTGGTTGATTCAGCTATTGATACTTGTGTATGCTTCATGAAGTTCTTCTGCTGTGTTTTTCAGCTCCATCAGGTCATTTATTTTCCTCTCTAAACTGGCTATTCTAGTTATCAGTTCCTCTAACCTTTTACCAAGGTTCTTTGCTTCTTTGCACTGGGTTAGAACATGCTCCTTTAGCTTGGTGTAGTTTTTTTTTTTTTTTTTTTAAACCCATCTTCTGAAGCCCACTCCTGTCAATTCATCCATCTCATTCTCCGTCCACTTCTGTGGCCTTGCTGGAGAGACACTGTGATCATTTGGGGGAGAAGAGGCACTCTAGCCTTTCAGGTTTTCAGCATTTTTTCGTTGATTCTTTCTCATCTTTGTGAGTTTGTCTAGTTTGGATATTTCAGGCTGCTGACCCTTGGATGGGGTTTTTGTGGGGGCTTTTTGTTGTTGTTGTTGATGCTGTTGTTGTTGCTTTCTGTTTGTTTGTTTTTCTTTCGATGGTCAGGTCCCTCTTCTGTAGGGCTGCTGCAGTTTGCTGGGGGTTTGCTTCAGGCCCTATTCATCTGGTTCACTCCTGCACCTGGAGATGTCATGCAAGGAGGCTGGAGAACAGCAATAATGCTTGTTCCTTCTTCTGGGATCTTTGACCTTGATGGGCACCATACTGATGCTAGTAGGATCGCTCCTGTATATGTTGTCTGACAACCCCTGTTAGAGGGCCCCACCCAGTTGGGATGGGGAACAGGACCTATTTAATGAAGTACTTTGTCCCTTGGTGGAGGGGGTATACCTTACTGGGGGGACACCTACTCATCTATGCTGCCAGATTCCTCAGAACTACCAGGAGAAAGGCTAAGTCTGCTGGTCTACAGAGACTGCAGCCACCCTTCCCCCTAGGGGCTCAAGCCCAGAGAGATCTGGGTTCTGTCCCTAAACCTCTGGCTAGAGTTATTGGAGTTCCTGTAGAGAAGCCCTACCCAGTGAGGAAGGATGAGTCAGGGTCAGGCCTGAAGAGGCGCTCTGGCCACAGTCTGCCACAGCCGGTGTGTTGGGCTGTGGGGGACATGTCTTAGGACCAAGCCATACAGCCTCCCTTGCTCCAGCAGGGGAAAAGTGTGGCCTGGAGCTATAGAAATGGGTGCTGTCCTTCCCTTGCCCAGGGAGCTTAGCGTATTAGGCAGTTGTGAGTCCCAATGCTGGCTGCTGCCCCTCCCACAAGGAGCTCAAATGGCTTAGACAGCAGGCAGCCACAGCTGTGGTGCTGGTCGCCCCTCTCCCCAGGAGCTTGGTAGGCTAAAGCAGATTCCAGCTGAGAGGCTGTTGAGAATCTAGGCAGCTCTGGGGTTGGGACACTAGGTCCTGGTGGCGTTGGTTCATGAGTAGGATCTTCCGATCTGTGGGTTTTATGAAACTGTTTGACTGTCATAGGAAGTGAGCTACAGCATCCCCTGCTTTACCGTCTATGTTAGTGGTTCTCAAAGTGTAGTTCCAAAACCAGTGGCAATACCATCCCCTGGAAACTTGTTAGATATGCAAATTCTTGGGCCCCAGCCCAGACCTACTGAATCAGAAACTCTAGAGATAGGCCCAGCAACCCGGGATGGAACAAACCCTCCAGGTGATTCTGGTTTAGGTTCAAGTTTGAGAACCACTGGTCTGTGTTCTGGTGGAAAAGACCAAGTGAGAATGCTTCCATCTCCAGTCACAGGCTCCTGGTTGCAAGGAGGCCCTGATACTAGTCCCTAAAGGAAGACTACTCCTCTCTAACTCAGACCTGTCTGTGGGACCTGGGACATACATACTGGGAAGGAGGGTTCTGGGGACCAGGGAGCAAGGACTGGCTACCTTCAGGTAAAAGGCAACAAACTCTTTTGTTGGAAATGTCATTGAAACCACTTGCCCAAACATGGCTCCGATGGGGTGAACAGTGATGCTGACCTGTAGACATGCTTCCTCTGCCCACTCCCTAAAACAAATAAGAACAAGAAAAACAGCCACCTTCAATGTGTTCCAAGGATGGGCCAGGCACTGTGCTACATAAGCTCTGTCTGAGCCGTGATATAATAGTATTTGGAGGTGGGGTCTTTGGGAAGTGAATGGGTTTAGATGGGGTCATAAGGGTGGCACCCCATGATGGGATTGATGATTTTATAAGAAGAGGCAGCGACGAGAGCTGTGTGCCATGTGAGGACACAGTCAGAGAAGGCAGCCATCTGCAAGCTAGTAAGAGGGCCCTCACCAGAACCCACCTTGCTGGGAACTGACCTCAGACTTCCAGCCTCCAGAACTGTGAGAAATAAGTTTCTGTTGCCTAAGCCTCCCAGTCTATTGTATTTGTTAGAGCAGCCTAAGCTAACTAATACAATACAATTATTATCCCATTTTATCAGTGAGAAAATAGGTTCAAAAAGACCAATGAGAAAATAGATTCAAAAAGACCAAGAGCCAACTGTGTGACGAGACCAAGGAACTTGTCCTGCTTCACCAAACTAGTGAGCATCAGAGTAGATTTGGTTATGGCCTGGCTGCCTTGTCAACCTGAAGACCCTTGATTTCCTGGTTGGCTGAGGGTTTAAATTTCTCCCTTTATTTGGAATCTTAGTAGCGTGGACCTCTTACTCAAGGGACTTGGCCTTTGAGTCTACCTCAATGATCCAGGCTTAAAATTTTCTGGATGTCACCTCCTGACTCCACAAAGTCCAATTTTGAAGGAGTCATATTATCCTGCTCAGTTCAGGGGTGCTCTGCAGCTCTTGCACGGCTCTCAGTTTCCTCCTTCTCTCTTTAGAGCTTGTGCCAGCCCCATGAACCCACCCTTTCTCCAGGAATTGCTCAGGCACCACATCGCAGACACTCTGCTCTAGGGAGGTAGCTCTCCCTCTCCTTTCAAAACTGTTCTGTCTCATCTTGAGGCTGCTTTTATTCCCTCTAATCAGATGGAAGCCACCCGGTCTGTCCCTTAAACGCCGATTGCCATTGCTTTGCATGTGTGAATTTTGCTCACCCTGTGTTGTGGTGAACCCCTATTCACCCCAGTAGGGAAGGCGCCAAGTTCAAGAGGCCAAAGAAGAGACCCTGAGCCAGCAAACAAGGCATGGAGTTTTATTAGGGGCTTACAAACAGGGGAGATAATTCAGCAGCAGCGGACTGGGCATGAGAACCACAAGCACCTGCAAACAGCATGCAGTCTATACAGCATTTTCACCTAAAACCCTCCTCCTAACGACCTCCACCTGGCAATCTTCATTTAACCCAAACTCGGGGCCTCAATCCCCTGAATGGTCGATCTTCCACGGGAGACACCAGGGGCTCAGATCTTTATCATAGATAAGGAACGAATCTCCCGCTTGGCTACTCCTGGATCCCCTAGCTCAGAACACATGTTCAGGTGCATCTGCCATATAGGGCCATTCTTAGGATATGCTTAAATTATTGCTCTCAGGTGTGTTTACCCTATGCCCTGCGTCTCTGATGAGCTTAGCTCCTTTAAGAGCAAAAGAAACACTGGAACCTCTCTGTGTTGCTACTTGGTGAGTCTAAAGCAGAATCCTGAAGAGACAGGCCCAATTGGACAGCTTTGTCAACTGAGGAAAATTGGATGTGTGTATGTGTGTTGAGGGGCAGCTGGTGATGTTTGCTATAAAATACCAGAGAGTGCTGCTATTTTGGGTATATCTGTGTTTGCATTGACATTTCATGTTTGCAAAACCTCACAGCTTGGTGTGTTAATCCAGTAAAATCATCGAGGGACTGAAATGAAAACACCCAGAAGATTGGCAGACAGGAGAGCCAACTGTGTGAAAGGTACCAGAAAATTCTGCTTGTCTCCCAGAGCATTACTAGAAGGAAAAATACAGGCAAGGACAGAAAGTCCCACAGAATGGGGCGATGGTGGCCACTCTGAGTTTGCTTGGTGTCTCTAATGATAGGCTTTTATCTTATTATAGCTGATTGACACAGAACTTATTCACAAATTAAGAAGTGCTAATTCCTTGAAATATTTTGGACCTTACACCAACTTTTTCTAGTGAGTTTTTAAAAAGACTCTATTATGTCAGGTTGGCTTGGAACCCAGGATATGAGCTGGCACTCTTCAATGTTAGTACAACATCATTTGTCACAGGGTTTGCAGGTGTGATTCAGTTCCTGAATTAAAATATACAACAAAAGCTCAGGGCTGAGGAGCCAGCCCTTCACCAACCCTAATGAGTCTTCTGTAACTGGCATGCCCTGAGCAGTCTGTAGTCTTCTGTGTGCTACTAGGTCTGAAATGTTTTGTTTGTTCGATGATCTGACCTGTTAGCTTCACCTCCATGTAGGCTGCTCTCATCACTGGGCAGAAGAACCCCCTGTTGCTTTCCTGGAGCTAGTTGGAGGTTATCCTACAGATATACTTTGGCATCTCCTGACTTTTGTCGTCGAGAGGGGATTTTTGTTGATTTCACTTATTTGTTCATTTGGATGGACTCATGGTACGGTAGCCACGGTAGTCAAAGCTTGATCCTTTTTGCAGATGAAGTGCATTCCAGAGGTGTCTGGGCATGTGAAGGTGGAGCTGATGCCCTCCAGATGAAGGACTCCCACCCCAATATACCTCCCACAACGTTTCTATATGTCTGAATTCTTGTGTAAAGATGACAAAGTGTTCAGACTTCAGGTAGAATAGGGTTTTTCAATCTTTTAAGTCACAGGACCCCTTTATACTTACATATTGTTGAAGATCCCAAAATGATTTTAAGTTGGCTATATCTATTGATATTTAGCATATAAGATAGGGGTCAGCAAACTATGACCCATGGGCCAAATCTGGCTCACCATCTGTTTTTGTAAATAAAGTTTTATTGGCACACAGCCAACCCCACTCACTTACATGTTATCTGTGGCTGCTGTTTTTGTAAGTAAAGTTTTATTGGCACACAGCCAAGTCCATTCACATACATGTTATCTGTGGCTGCTGTTTTCGTAAAAAAAGTTTTATTGGCACACAACCAAGCCCATTCATGTACATATTATTTGTGGTGGCTGTTTTTGTAAATAAAGTTTTATTGGCACACAACCAACCCCATTCACGTACATATTATCTGTGGCTGCTGTTTTCATAAATAAAGTTTTATTGGCACACAGCCAACCTCATTCACATACATATCTGTGGCTGCTGTTTTTGTAAATAAAGTTTTATTGGCACACAGCCAACATATTATTTGTGGTGGCTGTTTTCGTAAATAAAGTTTTATTGGCACACAACCAACCCCATTATCTGTGGCTGCTGTTTTTGTAAATAAAGTTTTATTGGCACACAGCCAACCCCATTCACTTACATATTGTCTGTGGCTGCTTTCACAGTTTAGTGGCAGAGTTTAGTAGTTGTAGCAGAGTCTGTGTGACCTGTGAAGTCTGAAATATTACCTGTCCTTTGCAGAATAGTTTGCCAATTCCTGATAGAAAAATTTAAAAATATATTTAAAATATGTATGAATTCATTAAAAATGTCAATAACAAAATCATGACAAGATAACAGATGACTTTTTTCAGTTGGAAATATGTCTCTATTTGCTAAAATAAAATAGAAAACTTAGACTCAGAGTGACATTTGTTTACACTTTTGTAAATTTATTCGATGTGTGGCTTAAAAGAAGTAGCTGAATTCTCCTATCTGTTTCTGCATCCAACCTGTTGTGGTATGCTGCTTTGGTTTAAGTAAATGAAGAAAATCTAATCCCTTACAGGTATATAGTCAGGAAAAGGAGGAGTATTTTAATAGTCTTTTCAGATATTTGTCGATATTCTGCTTTGACACTACCGCGAGCCTTGACACGTGGTGATTTCTAGGAGGATGCAGGTAAAATCTGGAACCGAACTATGGCAATGGCAATTTATACTCTGTTGCATTAAAATGCACTGGTCTAATTTGTACTCTGAATGAATCTTATACCCACATAAGATTTTATAACATCACACATTATTTTGAAAATAATAGTTCACTGAGTTGAGCACATCTTCCAAATGTTGACACATTTCATTTTGTATCATATCAAAACACCACATTTGTTAATATTACCATACAGCTCATTGTCCTTAAGCTGTCAAACACTTGGTGGAGCATATAAGTTTTCCAAAATTCTAATTTTTCCTTGAAACCTCAAATTTTATAATTGGCATCAAATTCTGTCAGTTGTTTTCCTTGTACAGATAGGCTCATTTCTTTTATTTTAAAGTCAAATTCTGCCAAATACCCAAGTTTGAATAACTATGGTCTGTCTGTCAGTCATGTAAAATGCTGTCCCATTAAAAAACAGGCTCATTCAGCTTGCACTTCAAACTATATTGCACCAGAGGATTTCCTGGAGACCACAAGCATGCTTCAGTATGCAGCAGAAGTGTTTATATGTACTTCTCATTTAGTCACCCAACATATTAAACATATATATATACTCAAAGATAGTCGCTTAATGAAATTTATACCTTTTGCTGCCTCCTCAAGGCCATTCTTAAGTAAAACTGGCTTTTTGTTCTTGGAAGCATGCGGTGGTAAAGAATAGAATGATCACTAACACAGCTTGCCTCAGCCTTGATACTGCTAAGGCATCAGCAGTTTTACTACCCATACTTCTATAGCATCAGTGTGAATTTCACCACAGTAAAGAAGATAAATAATGTCTCACTATTATTATGAAAATAGTTTGGGCCTTGTAGATCCCTGAAAGTGGGTCTGTGGACCACACTTTGAGAACTGCTGAGGTAAAGGAAGGGAACAAGCTAAATGCCATTGGTTCAAGAAGAGGCTGCTGGGTAAGGGGCCCCACGACTAAGTCATATTGGGAAATGCAGTATACGTATAGGTATTGTATTGTTGGTACTTCCCAGCAATCATGAGGTTTGAAAAGCTCTGAGAAGTCCCCAAGAAAATAAACTTCTTTAACTTTGGATTTCCCAAACCTATTTGAGCAATACATTCCTTTTTCAATATATGCGAATACTCTCTGGGAAACCATGATCCTTAAGGTATCAACATGACTCTTGGGATCTCCTGAAAGCAGGCTTGATGGGCTGGGAAGTGGTGTGGCAAAGGGGGCTGGAAAACATCCGGAAACTGGAACCCTCAGAGACTGACTCCTGGACACTCAGAGTGACCCCTGACGCCACTCCTGAGTTGTCTGCTCATTCCTTTCTGGGTGGTATCCCTGACAACAAGGCCAGTGACTGAGCCACAGGAGAGAATGCCCATGGCACTAATCCTCCTGCCTCATTCCTGGGAGCTACTTCTTGTAGAGAACGAATGCCAGCAGATCTGTAAAACTGCATTTTTTCACATAGCCCACTTCTTGTAGAAAATGCCAGCAGATATGCACATCTGCATTTTTCACATTGCCAAGTGGATTTTGAAGAACAGAACTAGGCAGAAAAGGCACCAAAACTTGCCCTGGATGGGATAGGCATGCCACATGCTGCACGTGACTTTTCTTCCAGACTGTGTTTATTGGTCTGGAACCATTCCTGGGGCACACCCCTCCTTTAGATTGTGACAGGCTGGCCGTGGGAACCCACAGCACTCTCACTGTCACTCTCTGAGATGGGGCAGGCCCTGGGGATCATTCTCATGAGGATTTACTTTATATTGCCCATTCTTGGATAAGAAAACTCCCTTTCTGGAGGAAAAATATGGAGTGGGATTGTCTTGCCCTCAGTGAAGTTAAATTTTTGAAGCTTTTTTACCAGTCCCACTTCACCCCCATCCTGATTAATACCTCCCATCCTGCACACTCTGAATTCCCAGAGGAATCTTCCTAAGGCACAGGAAGCAGGAAAAGAGTCAGGCTACAGGCACATATGTAATTCAATACCAGGTGTATTAGTCTGTTCTTGTGCTGCTAATAAAGACTTGCCCGAGACTGGGTAATTTATTTTAAAAAAGAGGTTTTATGGACTCACAATTCCACATGACTGGGGAGGCCTCACAATCATGGTGGAAGGCAAAGGAGGAGCAAAGGCACATCTTACATGGCAGCAGGCAAAAGAACATGTGCAGGGGAATTGTGCTTTCTAAAACCATAATTTTTCATGAGATTTATTCACAGTCATGAGAACAGCATGGGAAAAATCTACCCCCATAATTCAATTACCTCCCACTGGGTCCCTTCCATGACACATGGGGATTATGGGAACTACAATTCAAGATGAGATTTGGGTGGGGACACAGCCAAACCATATCACAAGGTAATAAGGGCCTCAGAGAGGCAATGGGTGAGCTGGTCACGGGGCTGTAAATTCCACCCTGATCCAGCTGCAAATGAGTGGGGGCTTAGCCTAGATCAGTTGGTGGGGGAGATGGGTGGGGAGATGGTGCCCCAGGGCTGTGACCTTTTACCCTTTTCAGTTGGAGTGCCCCTGCTTCTACCTGTTCTAGAATCTGAATTTTGGCGTAAGACTTCATTTGACCAAACATTCTACTGCTTAAAAAGATGCAGTGAAACTCACCAGACAACAGACATCTAAGATTCCTTCCATGTCTAAATTTATTCCACACGCCTGAATAGTCTCAACTTCCTAATGCTTTCCGGGTATTTTCATGTGTTTCTTCTGCATTTGGCCTTTTGTCCATACTCAGTGACAAACTTTAGAAGGCTGGGAGTTTCTGTATACTTTGATGTTCATAAAAATATCCAGCATGGGTGCTGTGCACACAAGGCCTGTGATAACTAGTGACGAAGTGTTACTGCAGCTGTCTGAGAAGGGCTTCTGAGGTTTGGCGGTTTAGTTATCTCTTAAAACTGGCCAGCAAGAGGATAAAGGGTGCAAGGAAAATGGCAGTGAACTAGGCAGGAGACCTGTGTGCTACATCCTGCTCATCTCTCACTCACCCTATGCTCATATAAGCTTAATTACAGCCTGTCCTTGGTTTGATTTCCAGTGAAATGAAGGACTTGTTTGAAAACCATGCTTCCAAAATGTGGGTCATGGAGAATAGTGGGGTTATTGTAGCGTGGTCCAGGCTGTCTGTCCAGCTGGCTGCAGGCTGAGCACATAGTGTCTTGCACATATGTTATTATTTTTCAAATGTATGTAGCAGTGACTGTGACTGATAAAATTCAGGTTCATTTTAAAGTGTTACTGGGGCTGGGTGTGGTGGCTCATACCTGTAATCCCAGCACTTTGGGAGGCTGAGGCAGGCAGATCACTTGAGGTCAGGAGTTTGAGACCAGCCTGGACAACATGGTGAAATGCTGTCTCTACTAAAAATACAAAAATCTGCTGGGTGTGGTGGTGCACACCTGTAATCCCAGCTACTCAGGAGGCTGAGGCAGGAGAATCACTTGAATTTGGGAGGCAGAGGTTGCAGTGAGCTGAGACCACACCTCTGCACTCCAACCTGGGCAACAGAGTGAGACTCCATCTCAAAAAAAAAAAAAAAGTGTTTTTGGATTCATATTGGCTAATAAAAACAAATATAATGAAGACTAACATTTATTAAGTGCTTACTAGGTGTGAATTAGAGTAAAGTGCCCGTCTCAGGTTGGATTTCCAGATACTGAGAAGAGGATTTGTATGCAGGGGATTTATGTAGGATTTTGCCCAGAGAATGGGAAGAAGAAGGACAGAGTGGGAGAAGTCAAACAAGGGTGTTATTTCAGGTGAGTCCCAGTCTTAGCTCAGTTGAATGGGGTGCTCTGGAGTGTTAAGTACATCACAGGGTTGGTCCTCACTCATGGCAAAGGAACTGGGCTTTCATATTCCTGCCCCAGTCAGTTGCTGGCTAAGGGCTGTCCAACGGGCTAATGGTGGTGTTGGGGGACATAAACTTAGGTATTTCTGGCTTTTTGTGCCTCAACACAAAGCAGCTTCAGTAGCTATCAAACAGTTCTGTGATGAGAGTTACAGGATGTTAGAAGAAGATGAAAAACACCCCCCACCCCTTCTACTCCATACATAGTAGCCAGGGAACGGGTATATAGAAACCACAAAAATGCTCCAAGGAGGTGTGGTGGGGTGCTGACAGTCTCTGTGACAGTGCCTTAGCTCATTCAATCCTGACAACAACCTTAGGAAGTATAAATTATCTCCATTTTACAGAAGGGGAAACTGAGGCACAGACAGGTTAACAAACTTGGTCACACAGCTGGTAGATGGCAGACCCAAGATTCAAAGCAAGAAGCCCATGCTTTTACCTCCATACTGCGTACTGCCCACTGCTTCTCAAAATACAATCATTATCATTATCATGTGTGCAATCAAGAATATTCTGGGAACGAGTGGGCAAGCCTGGAGGTCCTGTGTGGTGGTCTCACATTCAATGAAATTGTAATCACTTATGAAGGTTGTGCTCTGATTTCAAAGCAATTTCAAGGGCAATTTGGGTTTCAATTTTTTTCTGTTTTTACAATTATTCTGACTTAGGCAATTTTAATCAAAATCAAAAGATCCAAAGAAAACAATGGCCAATGGTGAAAGACATTTGAAGAACTACATGGCACTTGAGTTGGAAAAATAATTGAGAGATGGCTATTTGGGTGGGAAACAATGCAATTGGAATTTCTAATTCAGAAAAACGACTTAACTGGCAACACATGCTTCCCAATTGCAACAGGAAGACAGGAGGGTGGTTTTCAAGTGGGGAGCACGTGGGTGTGGTGCAAAAGAGCAGATTCCTAAACACGGCAGAAGGCTTCCTTCTGTTCAGTGTTAAATTCCTGTCATTAATTCTCTCATCCCCTCTGTAATCCTGTGTCCTGAGAACAGTGGCACAAAGCTCCCATCATGGATGGCTTTGAAAATTCCATGAACTGAGAGAGCCTTCTATAGCTGTACCATGTTTAATACAGTAAATGTGTGGGGATGGGGGGAGTCGTGGGTTTGACTCATAGTGCATCTCAATCAAGGACAGTATTCTTCCCCTCTCCATAGGTTTTTGAAAATGCCAGGGGAATCTTGTGTTGTCACCATAAATAGGTTGTCATAAGGTAAGTGTCTAGGGCTAGTGGAGTTTGGTTCTTGGAGGACCAGTGATGCTAAATATCCTGTAATTCATGGGACACTTCTGGCTCAGGAAGAAGTCTTAGTACTGATAACACTGACACTGAGAAACTCTGGGAGGGGAAGTGATTGGAGACAGATAATCATTTTCAAATATGAGACACAGTGGCCTCTGAAAGGACTTACACTTATTTCTTGTACCTCTGGAAAACCACATGTGAAGTTGGAGGCAGAACATCTCAACACCTAGGGTTGCTCAGAATGGAGTTGCCCATGTCTTTGGTAGTGAGTTCCTTGTTACTGGAGGTAATAAAGTAGAGGCTATTTGACCACATGTAAGGGATATCGTTGAAGCAATATCCAGCCTGGAGGAGAGGATGGATTAGATGATCTCTGAGACTCTATCACCAAGATTCTAGGGTTCTGCTTACAGTTTATTATCAAATGCCAGGTGAGATTTGTGATGAAAGGAATTAATTGGAAAAATCATACAGTAAGGTCTGATTTGAAAGATGCAAAGGTGGAACTGAAAAAAATGTGAGTCTAGTGTTAAGAAAGAGAAAGTGTATTGTATTGGAGATAACTCTGGTTAAGGAGCCAATCAGCCTTGATTCCTGTCTCTAATATTCACTTGCTGGCTATTGGGATCTTGGGCTCCTCACATTTTCTCTGCATCCATCAGATGATGCTATCAACTGTTCGATGCCCAGAATCTGTGATTCTGTAGTTTGAGTGTAGACCATGTTATTCCTTATGATTCTACTGTGGCCTTAGATAAGTAACTTATCATTCTTTCCCAATATGTGAAATAAAAAAATAATCTCTATGGTATTTGCTTTTTCTAATTTGCAAGGAAATCAGTAAGATCAGGTAAAAGCTTAAATGCTAAAATGCCTTAAAAGTAGAAAGTATAGTAAAGTAAGTGCTGCTCTGAGATTTCTCCACTCAAACCTCACCCTATCAATTCTAGTGCTGGGGGTAAATATGTCTCAGTTATTTGAAACCTTCATGGGTCCTACTCCTAGAAACCTTTATTTTTGGAGCTCCATGCCGCATCATATCAAACTTATTAAAATATTCTCATACCTCTCATTAACTAAAATATATACATAGTCATATAACTTATTCATCCTGATAATCTATTTTATAAGCATATAATTAAATATTTAATAATAGCAAATTTTACATTTTAAAGACAATAGCTTTTTCCTTTTTTAGATGTCATACATTTTTAGTAAACCCTTTAGAAGCTCATAGATACTACTCTCTGTAACTATTAATGACTGGTGAATGTATTTAGAAAAAAGACATCAGGTTCAAACTAAGATGTATTAATAATTGGTAGAAAGAAAAAACTCTTCTATCATTGCTTCTTTCTGTACTCCAACAGGCTAGCCCTTTTAGGTCAAGATAGAAATGGGGACAGGAAGAGGACATGGGAGGCCATGGGACGTGGCCAAATGACTGCAGCTCATTTGTAGATGTCCATGAAGAGTGGTGAGTGTGTGTATGTGCATGTCACATGCATGCGTATGTGGTAGTGAGAGTGATAGATGAGAGTGCTGAGGGGTAAAGGGATATGAGAGAAAAGGACACCATAGGGTCAATGATAGGATATGGTAGGCAGAGTTCTTAGAAAGCCCCCAAGATACCCACCCCCTTATGTATGTGCCTGGTCTAATCCCCTGTACTGGAGCCTCTGAGGGCCTGATGTAATCAGGCGACCCCTTTATAAGGAAATCCAGAGGTCAGAAATGAAAGAAATTAGAGAAATTACCTTTTGGCTTTGTTATGGACTGAATATGTTTGTCCCCAAAAACTCCCTCCAAAATTTATACGTTGAAGCCCCAATTCTAAATGTGATGGTACTTGGAGATGGAGCCTTTGGAAAGTAACTAGGGTTAGATGAGGTTCTCCCTCATGATAAAATTAATGCCCTTATAAGAAGAGACACCTGACAGCTAGCACTTGTGCTCTCTTGTGCTTTCTTTCTTTATACCCCCCTCCCACTCCCAAGTTTGCGTAAAGAAGAGGTCATGTGAACACACAGCAAGATGGCTGCCACCTACAACCCAAGGGGAGAGCCCTCATCAGAAACCAACCATGCTGGCCTCCTGATATTGGACTTCCAGCCTCTGGAACGTAAAAAAAAATTCTATTGTTTAAGCCACAGAGTCCATGGTATTTTGTTGTGGGAAACTGACCTGACTAGTGCAGCCTTGAAGCAGCACATGGTTGTCACAGGACCATTTGGTGGGAATAACAGGTGGTCTTTAGGAAATGGGGCCTCAGATCAGATCCTCAGTTTGAGGATCTGAATTCTGCCAACTACCAGTGAGCTTGGAAGAGGACCCTAACATCTAGATGGAAATGAGGTCTGGTGAGACCCTGGGCAAAGAACTCAGCTAAGTGATACTGAGCCAAGTGATACTGAGTGATACTGAGTGATACTGAGCTAAGTGATACCCAGCTAAGTGATTCCTGACCCAGGGAAATTGCGAGATAACAAATGAGTGCTGTTTTAAGACACGAAGTTCATGATCATTTTTTGCATAGCACAGAAAACTAATACATAGGACTTGTTGGAGGTCTGCCTGTGCTCAGGCGTAAAACAAGATTTGGGAGTAGGGTAATCAGTTTTCCCTCACTTTTTTTTCTTAGTGCCACTCAGCTGAATGTTTGCATCTATATCATTCAAATTATATTAATCTCAGGAAAAGAAAGGAGACTCTCTGCCTTGGCCATATCATTATAAGTGTGGCTAGCAGCATACTGATGGCATTTCTGTGGTGAAGCATTTTGCATATTGCTATAGCCTAAATGTTTGTGTCTCCCCAAAATTCATATGTTGAAATCCTAATCCCCAAGGTGATGGTATTAGGAGGTTGGGTCCTTGGGAGGTGATTAGGTTATGGGTGGAGCCCTCAGAAATTGGATTAGTGCCCTTATTAAAGAGTCCCAAGAGAGACTCCTCACCCCTTCTACCTTGTGAGGACCCAGGGAGAAGGCACAGTCTATGAACCATGAAGTGGGTCCTCACCAGACACCAAATCTGCTAGAGCTTTGATCTTGGACTTCCCAGCCTCCAGAACTGTGAGAAATAAATTTATCTTGTCTATTAATATAAGATACCTAGTCTAATATATTTTGTTATAGCACCTAAATGGACTGAGATACATGTTTTCCCTAAGAAGATAGCACAGGATGGGCTTAATTAGGAATTTCAAGGCCAAGGGGCAGACTTTTATCAGCTACGGCTTAAAGTAAAGAAGCAATGCCATAGGGGACCAATAATTCTCTTCCAGAGAATATTTCCAATTCCTTTCTCCTGGTGCTGACAGTTACTCTATATTTGTTTTCAAATAAATTCTATCAGTCAGCCTGCAGATAGAAGTGTGTTTGGTCACCAGGAGGTTGTCTGCTCTCCTTTCCTCCTGGAGAGTTGAAAAAGCTGAGAACTCACCCTGTTGCTGTCAAGTTTCAGCCTTTCTGGACTCAGCATTAGGCTTAAAGAGAGCTGAGTTTTGACAGGAAAAAAATTATCTCTGATTCCTCCTTTTGGGTTAGAGAAGAAAATTGTGTCCACGAACTGAGGCCCTGGTGAGTGTGAATGGTGCAATTTTGAGGAAACTTGATCCAGTGTCTTCTGCATTGTGTTGCACTTGATTCAGGATAGTTCCATCCTGAGAAGGAGTCTGTTCCTCATGACTTAGGCCCTCTTCATAACCCTTCTCTGAAAGCCTCTTCCTTTTCATTACGTGGTCATAATTATTTCTCTGTCGAGTTCATAACCTAACACCTCTCTGTGCACAGTGCCAAGATTTGAAACCATAATAAGCTGAATGCTCACCTTCGAAGTCATTATTTCAATCATTAGAACACAGTTTATTCCTTGAGAGGACATTAACATTTGAAAATGTGTCAACCAGAGTAAGAAATTCATCATGATCATAGACCACCTGCCAAGTCATTAAAATGCAATGTTCTGATTTTCCTGGATATTTTAGATAAATCTAACATCTGACATCAGTTTACATTTTTAAGTTCAGCTCCTGGTAAATTGCTTGTGAATGCCAGACAAGTTTGAATTTTAAACAAGAAACTAGGAAAAAAAGTGCAGCCAGAAGAGGGCTAAGGGATCTGTTTAGGGCATCAGTGTGGACCAAAGACACGAGTACACAACAGCACCCCCAGTGCACAATGCCATTTCCATCCTAGCAAGACTGAAAGCTGGCAACCATTTCTACATTTGGGCCCCATAATTTTAAGCAAAAATGAGTCTGATTGCTGTGCAGAATTTTTTTTAGAAGACTTTAATGAGATCATCTCTGCAGTTCACTTGGTAAGGAGTAAGGCACAAATATTCCACATCTGTCTAGCAAAAAGCCACATTTCATCATTAATGCCATTGAAACCATTAGCTGGAAAAATCTAGCACATGCACAAAAAGTATGGCTTGGAAAAGTGAGATATAAATCCCCAGGAAGTTGGAATGTGAGGGTTAATAATATGTCAACCCAGAGACTTTTGGATGGTTTTTGTTGTCAAGGTAACACTGCCTCTTTCTAAAGCTCAGATAGGGAAACAGCAAAATAAGATGGTGCAATTAGAGTGACCTTTCAGCTTCTAGTATTTGAAATGGCTAATCTTTTTGGTCAGGTATTTTATAGCTCCTTGCTGGTGGATCCAATGTCTTCCAGTTACCAAATGCTGCATAGCAAACCACCCAAACCGTAGTGGCTTAAAACAACATTTATTTTGCTTATGAATGTGCAAGTTGAGAAGGGCTCAGCGGGGATAGCGGGATGTCAGTTGGGTAGCTTAAAGACTGGTGTTAGAATAATCTAAAGGCTTATTCACTTACGTTTCTTGAGATTAATGCTGAAAAGACTAAAACAGCTGACACTAGCATTTCTGGGGCATCTTTCTGATTGTTTTCTTTCTTTTAATTGATATATAAAAATTATATACATTTATCGTGTACATGATGTTTTGACATATGACTACATTATGAAATGGCTAAATTGAGCTAATTAACGTATGCATTGCCTCACATACTTATTATTTTTTTGTGGTGAGAACACTTAAAATCTACTCTGAGTGATTTTCAAAACTACAATTAATTGTTACTAACTATAGTCATCATGTTGTACAATAGACCTCTTGAACTAATTTCTCTTATCTACCTGAAACTCTGTATCTCCATTAACCAACATCACTCCATGCCCTTTCCCACACCCAGGCCTTGGCAACCACTATTCCACTCTTTGCTCCTATGAGTTCAACGTTTTCAGATTCCACATACAAGTGAGATTACCTAGTATTTGTCTTTCTGTGCCTGTCTTATTTCACTGAATGTATTGCCTTCTAGGTTCATCCATATTGTTGCGAATGACAGGATTTCCTTCTTTTTTAAGGTTGAATAGTATTCCACTATACATATGTACCATGTTTTCTTTATGTATTTACCCACTGATGGACACTTAGGTTGATTCCATATCTTGGGTATTGTGAATAATGCTACAATGCATTCCAAGAGTACAGATATCTCTTCAACATACCAATTCTATTTACTTTGGCTATATACCCAGTAGTGGGATTGTTGGATTATGTGGCATTTCTATTTTTAACTTTTTGAGTAACCTCCATGCTGTTTCCTATAATGGCTGTATTAATTTACATTCCCACCAACAGTGTGCAAGGGTTCCTTTTTCTCCATATCCTCTCCAATATATGTTATTTTTCATCTTTTTGATACATAGCCATTCTAACAGGTGTAAGATGATATTGTGGGTTTTTGCATTTTCCCGATGATTAGTGATATTAACAATTTTTCATATACCTATTTTACCATTTGTGCATCTTTTGAAAAATATCTGTTTAGATCCCTCGCCCATTTTAAAACTAGTTTATTTGTTTTCTTGCTATTGAGTTGAATTCCTTATATATTTTGGATATTAACCTCTTATTAGATGTCCGGTTTGCAAATATTATCTCCCATTCTGTAGGTTGTCTCTTCATTCTGTTAATTGTTTTCTTTGCTGTGCCAAAAGCTTTTTAGTTTGATTTAATCCCATTTGTCTATTTTCACTTTTGTTGCCTGTGCTTTTGGAGTCATATAAAAAAATCATTGCCTCGATCAATGTCATGGAGATTTCTCCCTATATTTTCTTCCTGAAGTTTCACAGTTTCAGGTCTTATGTTTTAGTCTTTATCTATTTTGAGTTGATTTTTGTATATCGTGTGAGATAAGGGTCTAATTTCATTCCTTTGCATATGGATACCCAATTTTCCCCCAAAATCATGTGTTGAAGAGACTGTCCTTTTCCCATTGGGTGCTCTTGGTACCTTTGTTGAAAATCAGTTGAACATAAATGCACGGATTTATTTCGGGGTTCTCTATTCCGTTGGGATCTTTCTGTTTACGTAAGACTTCTCTGTGTGTTGTCTTCAGAGTAGCCAGACTTCTTCCATGTTAGCTCAGAGCTCCCAAGGTGCGTGTTCCAAGAGAAAGTTAGGCAGGAGCTGTCACCTTTATGACCCAGCCTTGGAAGACACATTGCATCACTTCCCCTGCATTCTGTTTGTAAAATTCGAGTCGTTAAGCTAGCATCACGTTTGATGGTGTCAAACATTTTGCAGACATGATTTAAAAGCACTACAAATCTCTCAAATGTTTTTTTGAGGATCTATGCAAGACACATGTCAGGCACTCTTAGAAATACAAAGACACATCGGCTATGGCCCTCCCCACTCTCATTTGGGAGCTTGCAGTCCAAAATTAGGTCATGAAAAGTAAAATGACATTAGAAGAGTGAAATAACAACAAAAGTGATTACTTACAGAACTAAAGCAAAAATAGAGCTGGGAAATTTGAGGATCTTGAAGCAACTCTTCACTAAGAAACTAAGGAGTTCTAGGAAGACAGGAAGGTAGCTGTGAGCAAAAGCTTAGAAGCCACAAATAGTAATAAGTCTATAAAACTTTCATACAGCTTGTAGTCACGTGATCAGTGTATTTAATTTACATGTGGGCTTAAAACCTAACCCTGTCAGAGGATGAGAACAGTGGCCCAGGGCATGAGAGGTAGCCCCATTGCACCATGGAGGCCCTGCTAGGACATACCAGGTTGGAAAGACTGGAAGTAGGTGGACATGTTCTTCTCTACTGCTTTCCAAAAAGCGATGGGCCCGTGAATCTGACCAAGCCAGGTTTAGATTCAAAGACAGCAAATATATATATTTGTGACTGAGTTTTGCTCTTGTTGCCCAAGCTGGAGTGCAATGGCACAACCTTGGTTCACTGCAACCTCCGCCTCCCCTGTTCAAGTGATTCTCCTGCCTCAGCCTCCAAGTAGCTGGGATTACAGGCACGCACCACCATACCCAGCTAATTTTTTGTATTTTTAGTAGAAACGGGGTTTCTCCATGTTAGCCAGGCTGATCTGGAACTCCTGACCTCAGGTGTTCAGCCCACCTTGGCCTCCCAAAGTGCTGAGATTACAGGCGTGAGCCACCACGCCTGACAAAAGACAGCAAATATTTATCAATGTGCTTTGCCCTGTGCTAGATGTTTTTGCACACATTGTATCATTTAATCCTCAGAACAACAAACATATATATTGACATGTAATAAGGTTTCAGAGACTTAATATTAAAGAAGAATGGAATAAATGTCACAGGCAAATAAGAAGGCTTTAGAAAACCTAATTCTCACTTATTCTAGGGCTGTGGTTCACAATTATGATGATTTTGCTCCCCTACATCAGACATTTGGCAATGTCTGAAGACATTTTTGGTTGTCACAACTGTGAGGATGGAGGGATAAGGGGGGAGGTTTCTGTGGGCATCTAGTGGGTAGAGGCCATGGATGCTGCTAAACATTCGACAGTGTGTAGGACAGTCCCCCAAAACAAAGAATTATCTGGTCCCACGTGTCAATAGAAATGAGAAAGCCTGCCCTAGAGATTTGGTAGTATTGGAAAAGCAGAATACAACAGATGCTCATGAAACTTACTACATCCACATGTAGACTTTGCTCTTGTTTCTTTAAATGTAGCTGAGTGGTTTTCAATTTTAAGTGTCCAAGGCTATATAAATAAAATCTTGTGTGATGTGCTTGATGCATAGTTTAAGAATTTTCTCAAGTGTAATTTTCCCCATGAGACTTTGACTTGTGTGTTGATCTTAGAACTTCACTTGATGTTCACAGCAGCCATGGAAGGAGTCAACTCCCATGATGAAACAACTAGGGCTTGAAGAGAAAAAAATCTCACTTGATCAAGATCTTTATGGCTAGTAAATAGCTAAACCTGATCTCCAACCCAGATCTTTTTATATTCCACTGTTCTTTCTGCCTATCCATATACAAGATATTCAACAATTTCACTGACATTTGTTCAGATGCTATGCTAGGCACTGCCTACACAAAAAATTAATAAGATAATGACCCTACCAGGGTGATAAAGATTAATCCAGAATGACCATTCAACATTCTTTTGTTTGTTTGTTTGCTTTTTGTTTTTTATTTTGAGACAGAGTGTTGCTCTGTCACCCAGGCTGGAGTGCAATGGTACAATTGTGGCTCACTGCAACCTCCACCTCCTGGGTTCAAGCTATTCTCCTGCCTCAGCTTCCCTGGTAGCTGAGACTACAGGTGCGTACCACCATACCCAGCTAATTTTTGTATTTTTAGTAGAGACGGGGTTTCACCATTTTGCCCAGGCTGGTCTCAAACTCCTGACCTCAGGTGATCTGCTTGCCTCGGCTTCCCAAAGTGACAACATCCTTTTGCTCAGCCATAAAATAAGAACAGAGAACTATAAAAAGGAACGTTCATAAAATAATAAAATGCTTTTAGAAATAAAACTGTGATAGAAATAATAATTTTACTAGAAAGGTAAAGTTGAGGAAATATCCAGAAGATAGCATAAAAAGACAAGGAAAGAGAAAATAGGAGAGCAAAGGCAAGAAAGAAGAGCACTCAGAATGTCTAATATCCAGCTACTGGAAGTGTCAGAAAAATGAAAACAGAGAAAACAGAAGGGAAAAGTTATTAAATAAATGTACAGAAATTTCCCAGATTTGAAAGAGATATTTTTGTAAATTAAATGTGTCAAACCAGTACCCAAACAATGAATTTAAAAAGGTCACACCAGACTTCTTATCCTGGCCATGAGGGACTAATAGAGCCCACAATTGTCTTCATGACAAAAACAACTAGAAAATGGAAAAAGTTGCCGGGCACAGTGGCTCATGCCTGTAATCCCAGCACTTTGGGAGGGTGAGGCAGGTGGATCAACTGAGGTCAGGAGTTCAAGGGCAGCCTGGCCGACATGGTGAAACCCTGTTGATACAAAAAATACAAAAATTAGCCGGGCATGGTGGCGTGCACCTGTAATCCCAGATACTTGGGGGGCTGAGGGATGAGAATCACTTGAACCCAAGAGGTGAAGGCTGCAGTGAGCCGAGATTGCACCACTGTACTCCAGCCTGGGTGACAGAGTGAGACTGTCGAAAGAAAGGAAGGAAGGAAGGAAGGAAGGAAGGAAGGAAGGAAGGAAGGAAGGAAGGAAGAAAATAGAACAAGTTATATGAAATAGCTATTTTCAGATATTGGACAATAGGAAGAATAGGACTGTGATCCCTGAGAGAAGAAAAACAAATGAAGTGAGTCCTGTGATTGCTCGGGCTTATGCCTGGGTATGACCTCTTGACTAAAGAACAGAGAAGAACAAATAGAGACTGGCAGCCTTGTTGAGTTGGAATGAGGGGAAGGAGCAGGTGGGTGGAAAGGTAGCTGGAATCTGTGGGGCAAAGAACTGAGAGAGGGGAGCAAAAGAGAAGGGTTCTAGAAATCCCCGTAAGGATCTCCTTGAGTTTTTGACACACGCATAGAGTGGAATTCTGAGAGGCTAGGAAAGAACAACTGCTGCGGAAAGCAATTATTGGGAAGCTGTCAACTAAAAATATTCTCAGAGGTCACATGGGGCTGAGACCCATTCAGATTAACATCAGTCAGAGTGAAATGGCCTAGCTGAATGCACAGACCATTCAGTAGTGATAACAGAAGTGCTATGTATTAGAACTACATCTATGCATTACTATGTAATTGCTATGTGTTACTCTAGATCTGCTTTAAAAGGGCTTAAAAACAAGCTGCTAAAGATAAAACTAATATGCAAGTGACTTAACTTCTTTCCAGAGCAAAGTCCAACACTCTTAAAAGGAATAGTACAAAACCCAGCACTTAACAGTATAAAATTAACAATATCTGGCTTAAAAAATCACTAGACATATGAAGAAGCAGAAAAAGACTGTAACTTATAACTAGAAGAAAAGGTCACACCAAAGCATGTCATAGTGAAGTTTTAGAACTAGGAATGAGGAAAAGACCCTGAAAATTCCCAGAGAAATACAAAAGAGAAAAATAAGGACTAGGAGTAGAAGGGTATCAGACTTTTCAAGAGTAATACCAGAATCCAGATGAAAAGGAGCCCAGCATTAAACATTCTGTTGGAAAGTGATATAAAGACTAAAATTCTAAATGTAGCCAAAATGTCAAATAAAGGTTAAGGTAAAAGACATTTTTCAGATGTGCATTTTCTCAAAAAATTGATCTCCCAGGTACCATTTCTCAGATGCTCTGCAAAATGAGGAAGCAAACTAAGAAAGAGGAAGACTTGAGAATTTAAAAATGGGATCCAACACAGGAGCAAGGCCAGAGAATCCCCAGGATGATGGCAGTGGGTGATTCCAAGATGGCATCAAGGCAGCAGGTCAGGAGAGCAGCCTGCCCAGATCAGAGCAGATCAGAAAGTTCAGGAAGACACTTCTTCAGGAAGACAAAACTGAAGGAATAGTTAATATGTCTGAATGTATTCAGAGAAGATTTACACAATGAGGGGAAGAGTTAATGACTTAGTGGTAAGTTCATAGAAAGCCATATAAATAAAAAACAAGACTATTATTAACTCCTGAAAAGACAAAAAGTACAGGCAAAGAAAAGTAATAGCAATATATGACATAATTAATTTGTGAATCTTTTTTTTTTTTTTTTGGTGATGATGTCTTGCTCTGTCACCAGGCTGGAGTGCAGTGGCCTGATCTCAGCTCACTGCAACCTCTACTTCCTAGGTTCAAATGATTCTCCTGCCTCAGCCTCCCAAGTAGCTGGGATTACAGGCATGTGCCACGCCTAGCTAATTTTTGTGTTTTTAGTAGAACACCATGTTGGCCAGGATGGTCTTAATCTCCTGACCTCGTGATCTGCCTGCCTCGGTGTCCCCAAAGTGCTGGAATTACAGGCGTGAGCCGCTGTGCCCAGCCTAATTGGTGAATATTATTTACATAGTCATGATAATGTTAGCATTTAATATCAATTTACTCAGAATTATGGAACAGCTTGTTGAGAGGACAGGAAAATGAAAGTATGTGTTAGGTTGAAATGGTGTTAGGGTAAATGCCAGATACTGATGGCAATGAAAAAGAGCTGAATCCTCATTTAGATAGTTGGAAGGCAGTACAGAATTCTGAATTTACATATCAAGAAGTAGTAGACTAGTATAAGCTTGTTACTTAGAGATATAGAAACAAATGGCAAAATAATCCACTACAAGATTTGGAAGTGTTTGCTTCTGGGAAGTGTGGGATGAGAGGGTAGTCACTGCCATTTTAAAAGAAATCTTATGGAACTATGTGTTGTAACATATTTTCAATTCTAGGGCTATCTTTTTTTCTGTTTCTATTTTTAATGCTCCTTCTGTTTTCTATTTTTTGCCATACACTGTGTGTTTTCTTTAGTGTCACTTCAAGTTGAAGACAGTGGTATGTGTTTATATCTTCTACATTTATGTATGGGCAGCTAAGAGGCTATATCTTTCTCCTTTAAAGTGAGTGCTTTACAGCATCTCTTTGTTGGGGATTACCTGCCTGTGGAATTGAGCAGAGATGTTGCAGATATTCCTGTCTGAAAAATGCTGAAAGGTTCTCTCCCACTGACTCTATTGTTATATGATATGACCTATGATACTGACATATGGTATGTCAATATGGTATATCCGTTGGACCCCCAGTTCTAACTCCTAGGTCCATTCTGGACAAAACAATGGTAGAAGTATCTACAAATAGGAGTTGGGTGTTTCTGAAACATATCTCTTCCAAGCTCATTATTGTCTGTTATGTGCATAGAAATTTCTAGTCATTAGCAAGAAGCTTGCACATTCAATGGCATTCAATAAGAATGGATTGGCTCATTATCCACTTTCACACCCTGCACATTGCTAATGAAAATCTCTTCCTTTTTGTTCATCTGAATCCTGCTTATCTTTCAAGGCCAAGCTCATATTATCATTCAATCAGTGAATTACTCATCTTCATCAAGTATTTATGGATCACCTACTCTGTACAAGGCATTGGGGATAGAGCAGTGAACAAAATACTCAGTTGCTGTCCCTCATGGAGCTTACTTTCTAGTTGGGAAAGTAGACTTCAAACAATTAGTAACACAAGTGGTAAGTGTTGAGATAAGCGATAATTCGTGATAAGTGTTTTTAAAGGTTAAGTATGGTATATCACGAGATCATTGGTCAGTGTAACTTGACCTTGTGCATGCTGTGTAGGGGAAGGAAGGTTAGAGAAGGTATTTCTGAGTTCAAGGTGTTGATGCTGAGAGCTTAGGATGAGCTGGAATAAGCTAAGCCAGGTCGGGGAGGGTCCTTGTAGACAGAAGGAGCAGCTTGTCAGAAGGTTCTAGGGGTTAAAAGGAGCAAGGCAACTTTGAGAAAAGTCAAAGTGGCTACTGTACAGGGCTATTCAGAGAAAGGGGAACATGGAATTTGAGTAGATACATAAACAGGGCAGGTGATGCAATTCTGTGATAAGAATTTCTGATTTTATGCTAGTAACAAGTGTACATCATTAGAATTTCTGATTTTATCCTAATAACAAGTGTACATTGTTGAAGATGTTTAGCAGTGACAAAGGAGTGACATGATATTAGTGTTTTAGAACTTACTCTGTGCTATTTCAGTGGTCTGTGTGGCTGATGATACTGTGCAGACCTCATTGGAGACATTAAGTTTGAGAGAAGAGCTTGTACCCAGGAGGCACTGAGAAGGAAGATTTAGGAGACATGTGTGATGATAGAGAGGAAAGTGTCATGATTTGGGCAAATCCTGTATGTCCTGTTTGTGATATTCACTGGAAATACTGCTTCCAGGATATAAATAGTTGGGGTTAGCAGTGATTTGGATCTTCCAGGGCTGGAGTTTTATCAGCCAAGTGGAATAGAATGAAGGCAGCAATAGACTATGAGTCTTTTCCAGGGAATAATTGGTAATGATAGACTCTAAACTCCAGGATGAGTTAATAAAGATGTGAAAGCAGGAAGAACTGATAGAAGGTGAAAGGGTCATGGATTTCCTAATTTCCCATAGGGAAAGACTTCTTGTGAGGGTACTCGAATAATGTTAGATGCAGAGGTAAGGGTGTGGTTAAGGAGGCAGTGGCTCAGCTAGTGGGAAGAGAAGGTAGCTGGAGATGAGATCAAGGCCCTGGGACACTGCATAAACGTGTGTGGGGTGTGCAATGAAAAACTACAGTGGGCACCATTCACATCAATGACAATGTTCTTTATGCTCCCGGAGCTGAGCAGTGTGGTGACCATGCCAGGGGATGGACACACAGGGTGATGGATAAGAATTTCATGCAGGGGTTGAAGTCACTGGGAAAGAGAGCAAGAACTGGGTGAAGAAAAATGCTGTGAGCCAGGAGATCTGTAGGTGACAGCAATGAAGAGAAGAGGTGGCAGGACCAGAAGGCTGGATCCTCAAAGGATCAGGGATCTTGGCCAGAGGGCGGAGCAGTAACTGCCTATAAGCAGCACTGGGAATAACATTACCTCCTGACTGTGAGGTTTGAGAAGAATGCAACAGAGTTTCAGAGGAATTGTTGTGTTCAATAGACAGCTGATTCTCGGTATAGCAAAGGAGTGAAAGAACATTTGGAGAATAGGAGAGATGTAGGTATTTGCTGATACTGGAGTAAGGGCTCTGGAGGGAACAATGGAAGGATTTGGAAGGGAAGTTAGGAGTAGGGGTTTGGGTCTGGGGCAAGGAAACACTACACATGGTGTGGATGGTAGGAATGCAGAGGAGAGGTCGTGGAGGGGCTGTGTCCTTTGGGGGTAGATCAATAGGAGTGTAGTGGACAATGCCCAGGAGGAGAGTAGTAACTGGGCCAATGAACAGAGGTCCTGGCTTACCAGGTCTGGCGTGGTGACAGCCCAACAAGAGCAGAGGCCCTTGGAGGAGTAAGATTCCTCTTCAGTTCTCATCTTATGTGGCCTGGGGTAGTGAAAGGGAAGCTTCTTGGCTTGGGCAGCTAGGGAGAGGTGCCAACGAAGTCACTTCCTCTACAAAGTGTCCCCTGTTTCTTCCAATACAGAAAAATGTCTCTCTCACTTCCCCACAGCCAATTTATCAGCAGTATAGCCTGTGATTCTCTTGGCATTTCCACGACCTTGTAACGGTATCCTTTTGCTAGGTATTTGTTTACTCACCTAGATTAGAAACATCTTGAGGACAGGAATAATATCTTTTGTCCTTATCAGGACCTTGCATGGCACTCAATAGACATCTGTAGGCTGGTTAGTATACTGACATCCTGTGCTTTCTAACCCCATCTACACAGCTCTATTAGTCATAAATCCTTGAGTTTCAAGTCACAGAAACCTAACTCAAACTAATGTAAGCTAAAAGGTCATGGAAAGCTATCATGGGAACCCCATCTCCCCTTCCACCTCTGACTCTACCATGTCTCATGTCTGCACTTCGATTCTGCCTTGATTCAGTTCTTTCCAGTGGCAAAGATAGCTACTGGCAGCTACGAGCTTATTTTGTTTTCATGTTTTCTGATTAATTCCAGATTTTAAAAAAAGAGTGTCTATTTCTTGAGGGCTCCAGCTATAGTCCTTGGGGTGGCCATGATTGGTCAGGCTTGGGTTGTGGTCTCTCCTCTGAAAACCATCTTTGTGGTTAGGGCTTGGAATACTCTGGGCCTTGTCATCACACCTGTGATGGGAGAATCAAGGCTGTGTGGTAGCCAGTCCCACTAGACCAGAGAATCAGTGTTTGCAAGAAAGCAGAGCAGATATTTGCTACGATGCTGATTCCCAGCGATAAGGAAGACAAAAACAGCTGCTGAGACTCTGTAGTCTCAAAGGAGGTATTAACAGTATAAGGGAGGGAGTGAAAAGGAAAGAAAGATTTTTTTTTTTAAATATTTTTTTATCACCCAGTGTTTGCTAAGTACTACTTTCTTTACAGGTTCTAATCTCATTCGATCCTCCCAGTGATTCAGTAAGGCAAGTAGGATAGGATCATTTTAAGTTTAAAGAAGAAGAATTGAAGCTTGGATAGTCTAGGCTGAGGATCAGATTCAAATCCTGAATTATCTGACATCAAAAGCCCTATGCTTTCCTTTAATCAGGATTTCTCAACCTCAGCACTTGGACATTTGGGGCCAGATAATTCTTTGTTTGGTTATGGGGGCTGTCCTGTGCATTGCTGAGTGTTTAGCAGCAACCCTGGCGCCTACCCACTAGATGCCTGTAGCAACCCCATTTGGTTGATTCAATCAAAAACATCTCCAGATATTGCCAAATGTCCCTGAGGGGCAGGTTGGGGGATGGCAGCAAAATTGTCCCACTTGGGAAGACTCTAAATCATGCAGCCGAATGAATTCAAAGTTGTGGTGCCTAAAAATGTATGCACCAACAGCTGGGAAATACCATGAGGAATCATGTCTTTACATTGTCATATGCTTCTGTGTGTTTTATAAAACTGTAGCGCTCCTGTGAGTGAGCGCTCTAATCTAGCAGGAGACAGTAAATTGTTTGTCAGATAAAACCCTTTTTGTTGTCATTAGTTTACAGAGATGTTTCCTCATTTGGAGTGCCCTTCCAGAAAACAGCCTCAGAATCAGATAGAACTTCTAATATTAAATTGAGGGAAAAGGTGGTAAATTGCAAAGTGCTTGGCTCCATGTGACACAGTCTAGGTAAAATGAAAGTGGGCGGATCTCTGCTGTAACTGCCCCAAAAGCAATTTGGTGTGTGTACAAAGTTGTGTTTCTGAGAGCAGTGGAGATGCCCCTTCTATGTGGAGAAAAGGTTAGCGAGGCTTGGGTGAATGGAGCCCAAGAGGAACTTGGCACCAACTCCTGCTGACTTCATTCCTCCTGCCAGTCGGAGCTGATTTGCAAGGCTGTGTTTGGTGCCAGGGACTGGGTGGGAAAGGGGAAGTAAATTCAAACAAAAGAATGCCCCTGAAGTGTCTGAAAAGAGGCTTTTAGCACCATTCTTTCAGTGCTCTCAACCAGACTGAAGGTGCAAAAATTTAAAAAGCAGCCTCAACCACTTTGGAGAATGGTAGAATGTATCCAACACAGTGATATTATCACATCTATTTGTTGGACAAAGAACTTCATTGTATAACAAAATAAAACATGTTTCTCCTTCCAGTTCCTGCTTTGTGACAAATCTTCAAAAATGAGCTTACAAAGGAGCAGCCTGGAAACTTGGCAAGGGTTGTTTTTAGACAAGCTCCTTCCAAAATATCTGATTGAAAGGGTTTTCAGACTGTTTTCCTGGCCTGCTGTGCAATTTGCAAACAATTTCTTTTTTGGTCAGTAGTCGGGGAGAGGAATTGATAAAAGTACTTGAAACTCATTTCTCACATTTATAGACAAACTTCTTCCAAGCTCATTCATGTCCGGCATGGGTAGCAAGTACATATTCTTGCATTAATTTTGGAGTCTACCTCTGAGCCTATTCCTGACCGTGAGGAAGGTCTAGTCCTGGCCAGGAGGGCTATCACCTGCTCCTCCTCCCTCCATCTACACAGTGAACCTCAGGGACACCTTCCAATGATCTGGCGAATTTTAGTGGTTAAATCCTTTATTTTCAGGGTATCATTAGAGTCTCAGATTTCCTTAGAAATGAAATATTCTACATGATCTGAAGACGAAATTAATTCTCCCCAGTATAAATCCAGTCAAGAAATTCTTCCCAAGGATGGTTGCCAGAGGCTGGGAAGGGTTGTGGGGGAGGGAGGGTTGGGGCAGATGGTTAATGGGAAAAAAATTATATAAATAAATAAATAAATAAATAAAAAATATAAAGAATGAATAGGACCTAGTATTTGATAGCACAACAGGGTGACTGACTACAGTCAATAATGATGTAATTATACATGTAAAACTAGCTAAAAGAGTATAATTGGATGATTTGTAACACACAGGTTAAATGCTCGAAGGGATGGATACCCCATTCTCCATAATATGATTATGATGCATTGCATGCCTGTATCAAAATATCTCATGTACTCCATAAATATACCTATTAACCTAAAGGCTATTGTGTACCCACAAAAATAAAACATGTAGATTAATGTGAAAAAAAAGAAAGAAATTCTTCCCAGTCAAGAAATCCTGGTTCAGTAGGTAAGGCTATTTTTCATGAGTGTAAAAACTGCTTAGCTTATCTCAAAAAGTTATATATTGTATGATTCTGTGTATATAACGTCTCAAAATGACAAAAAGATAGAAATGGGGACCAGATTAGTGGTTGCCAGGGGTTAGGTAAGTGGGCCAGTATGTGACTCAAAAGGGTGGCAAGTTAAGCCTGTGGTGTGTACCTGTAGTTCAAGCTGCTCGAGAGGCTGAGGCAGGAGGATTGCTTGAGCCCAGGAGTTTGAAATTAGCCTGGGTGATAGAGATCTATTTCAAAAAACAAAAAATAGAGGGTAGCACAAGTGAATTCCTTTGTGATGACAGAAGAGTTCTACATTTTGATTGTGGTAGTGGTGACACAAGTTTACCCATGGGTTAAAATGTCACAGGATTACATGCCCTCACCCCCCAAAAATGAGTCCCTGCAAAATGAAAGGTCTAATAGTCTAGTGAATTGTATGATGACAGTGTTGATTTCTGGTTTTGATAATGTACTACAGACGTACAAAGTGGCACCATTGGGAGAAGATGGGTGATAGGTACACAGAACCTCTTTGGACTATTTTTACTACTTCTTGTGAGTCTATAAGTATTTAAAAATAAAAATTAAAAATATTTAAAAAATCCAAATCATATAGCTTTATAATATCTAGCATGGCAGAGATGACTCATAGTAGGTAATTAAAAAATGAATGAGATGGATTACTAAATGAACAAAAGGTCTTTTCCATTATATTAACAGAAGTTTAAAAGAGTGATGATAGGCGGGCATGGTGGCTCACGCCTGTAATTCCAGGACTTTGGGAGGCCAAGGCGGGTGGATCATCTGAGGTCAGGAGTTCGAGACCAGCCTGGCCAACATGGCGAAACCCAGTCTCTACTCAAAATACAAAATTAGCCGGGTGTGAAGGCGCATGCCTGTAATCCCAGCTACCCGGGGAGGCTGAGGCAGGAGAATCGCTTGAACCCAGGAGGCAGAGGTTGCAGTGAGCCGAGATCACACCACTACACTCTAGCCTGGGTGACAGAGTGAGACTCCCTCTTAACAATAATAATAGTAATAAATAAAAGAGCGATGATAATGGATGATATTTTTGAATACTTAACATGTCAGGCACTGTGCTAAGCACTTTAAGCATTGTCTCATTTAATTCTCTTAAGAACCTTATTTCTAAAAATTTTCTTCCTTTAAAAGATAATTAATTCTACATATTTAGTAAAAGTATAAAGGAAAACAAGAAAATTAATAATGACAATAAAGCTTGGATAACATAGTTGGGTAAGAAGAACAGTAACATTGCAGGGTTGAGGGCAGTGGAGGAGGAGGGAGGGACAAGAGTTGGTCTGTATGGCTATTTGTTGTACCATTAGTTTTAACGTTGTACATATCCTTGTGTGTGTGTGTGAGATCATTTATATAAAGTAAATCTTGTGGGAAAAATATGTAACTATGAAAGGAAAATGGAACCAAATGCAGTTGGTGGTGTGACAGGAGTTATTTTATTGACAAAGGCAAGCCAACCAGAGACAGTTTGCTCCCAGGAGGGGACACCTGGCTTGAGTTGGTGGGTCACTGTGACTGCTGGTGCCAGAACCACCCTAGACTGTCATAAAGAGGCTTTGGGCACAAACTATTGGAGATGTGTCTCCCCAATGAATAATGCTGCAGGGGAAATGAAAGTGATTTTCTGTGTGAATTCTTAATTCCTCACCAGCCCCTGGCCCACATGGGCAGATAGTCGAATCTCAGTGATCTGAGCTAATGGAAGGGGCTGAGCAGTCACACTTTCCTGTTGCAGTGCCTTTAGGATGTGGAGAGAAGAGGTAACCCAGCAGAGCACACAAAACCTAAAGGCTAAGAAAAGGAAAGGGACTTTGAGAGCACAGGGGCAGCCACTGCATTTCACAGATGAAGAAAACGCGGCACGCAGAAGCCGGGACTTATTCCAGCTTTCACAGCTACTAAGAGCGCCTGTGTGTACCAGATCCCAGGGCTCCAGGCTGGGACTCTTTATTCATGGAAGTTACCGATATTCTCCGTAAGGATTGAAGGGCACTTACACAGACATGTGCAAAATGGTCAGGTAGAAACAATCAATGGGAAAAGAAACTAGGAAAGCAAGATAAAGTTTGGAATAAAGTTCTTGTTCACAGAGCCTATTTTCAGCTCTGTTCACAATGCCATGTGCCTTTAGCGGCCTTCTCTGTGTGAATGTGAGCTCCTTCTCAAAGCTAGCATTGAAACAGGGAAGTCTGAAGATATTTGATCTTAATTTAGAAAAAAATTATAGGAGTAATATGTGAATACTTGCTTCCTGTAAAAATTTATACTGTGCAATTATATACTGTATTCAATAATAAGTCAAAGCACCTCCTATAGGTAACCATTTCTAACCATTTGATTTGTGTCAGTCAGACCTTTTTCTGTGCATTTATATGTAGATATAAAACATACATATATGTAGCTTTAAGAAGATAAATGAGATCCAGCTATTTATTATTCCTTGATTTGTTTTTTTTCTGAAAACGTGTCTTAGAAATCTTTCCATCTGGGTACGTATGGCTCTACCTCAATTGTCTTAGTGACTGCATTGCAGGACAACTGCTGTAACCACTTTTCTATTGATGGACATTAGGCTACATCCTAATACAAAAAGATCAATAAATGTGCTAGTGCATGTGGCTTGGTTTGGGCCATGTGTGTATTTCACAGGATCCATTCTCAGAAGTACAATAGCCCAATGTCTACACATTTGACCAGATAATATCAAGCTGGCCATCAAAAAGCCTGCACTGAGTTAAAGTCCACTAGAACGTGTGTTTATTCATCTTGCCATATTCTTTCCATAAATAAATATTATCAATCTTTTAAGATGTTGCTGATCTGAGAGATAAAAGAATGATATTATATTGCTTTAATATTCATTTCTCTGATTCCTAGTTAGGTTGCATATTCTTTCTCATGTTAATTTGCAATTTTTGTTTCTTCTTGATTGCCTAATTATTTATCCTTTCCTTTATTTATTTATTTATTTATTTTGGGGACAGGGTCTCACTCTGTCACCCAGGCTGGAGTGCAGAGGTTTGATCATGGCTCACTGCAGCCTTGATCTCTCAGGTTCAAGTGATCCTCCCACTTCAGCCTCCCAAGTAGTGGAATTACAGGTGTGCACCCTGTAATTTTTGTAATTTTGTAAAAATCACCCTGCTGATTTTTGTGTTTTTTGTAGAGGCAGGATTTAGCCATGTTGCCCAAGGTGATCTCAAACTCTTGGGCTTAAGCAATCCTCCAACCTCAGTCTTCCAAAGTGCTGGGACTACAGGTGTGAGCCATTTTCTTTAAAAACGAAAGGAAGCCCAGCCTCCTTTCCCTTTAAAAGAAATTGTTCTTACCAATTTTTAGGCAGTGTTTATGAATGGGTAGTAACTTTATTATGATGCAAATATTTCTTTTTGGTTTGTTGCTTTTCTTTCAAGTTTGTTTATGGTGTTTGCCTTAGAGATGTTTTAAATTTGTGAGTCATCAAATCAGTAGCCTTTCCTTTTATTATTTATACTTTTTTTTTGTATTTTGCTGAGGAAAGCATTCTCCAACATCATAAAATTCCTATGTTAATTTTCTTTGATAACTTTTTAATATATTGGTCTTTAATCCAAACAGGATTCATTCTTACATGTAGTACAAGATAAGACTCTAATTTTATATCTTTTCTCCAAATGGATAGCTGTTTGTCCCAATATTAGGTATTGTCTAGTTCCTTCTTTCTTTATCATGTACTAAATTTATATTTGGTTTCCAAAACTGTCTATTCTGTTCCATGATTTACCTTCAAGCCAATATCACACTGCAGAATTATTGTCATTTTTCACTGGTTATTTTTTATGTATTTACCCTCCTAGTTGAATTTTATATTCAGCTTTTCAAGTTCCGTTAAAAAAGACTGTTGAAATTCTGACTGGCATTTCGCTGTGTTTATACATTAATTATGAGAGAATTAATATTTTACAAAATTTAGTCTTCTCATTCATTTGGAAATTCGTTTTCAGTAAAATCATTTTCTTCCTAAAGTTTATGCATGTCTTTATTTGGTGATTTCTAAGTATTTTATAGCTTTTATTGCTCTGGGGATTTAAAAATTGAATTTCAATTTCTATTAAGTTGTTTTTCTGATGTAGAAAATTATTGAGTTTCTATCTGTTGATCTTGTTGAAATTGGCTACCTTACTGAACCTTTTTATTGGTTTTTTGTGTTTTTTGACTTACTTTCTTTGATTGTTTAAAAAAATAGATAAGCATATCATTTGAAAGTAATGGCAGTTTTGTCTCTTTTTCTCCAATACTTATGAATTTATTCACTTTCCTCATCAAATTGCATTGATTAGAACCTCTAGAATAATGCTGTGTATCATCTTTCTCTGGTTTGAATTTTAATCGAATGCTTCTACTGTTCCACCCTCAGCTATGACATTTGCTATAACTCTTTTTAATCAAGTTAACAAATTTTTTTTACTAATATAGTGAGTTGCAGTAACAAAAGGTCTAAATTTGAACTTTGTTGTACTCCTAGAATAAAACCTAGTTGGCAATTTTAAGAATGGTTTATTAGTAAATACAGGCCTGACTCTAAAGTAATAATAATAATAAAAGCAAGAAAAAGAATTTCAAATGTTGGTAATAAACACAGGAGGGAGCAAAGGGAAACTGGAATTGAAGCATGATAAGCATTTTGTCTCGTTTCAAGAAGAGTTTATTAATACAAATGTTTTTCAACATTTAATTAAAATATTTTAAGCATGTATATTTAGCATAAATTTAATCTTGAGAAAAGTGGAAATAGAACATGTGATTTCCAAACCACTAGCGCAGAAAAGGAAACAGAAAATTTCTTTAATCAGTAAAAATAAAAAAGAAGAAAAAAGAAACATGCAAAGATTTTAAACAAAGAAAATTAAAAATGAAATAAGATAGCAGGAATGAGAACAATAATCAGTTACAAAGTATCGGTTACAAAGTTATCAAAATAAAGGTGGTTAGATTAAAATAACCTGTTAAAAGGTAGAGACACTTAGAGAACAAGTTCCAGTTACTTGATGTTTACAAGGAACACACAAAATAACATAGAAAGATTGAAAATAAAAGGAATGTATAACCATGAAAGGTAGATGGACCAATCTTAATTTCTAAGAAAACTGATTCCAACATAAAAACCGTTAAATGGTCAAAGGGGGATATAACATGCTGTTGAAAGGTATGTTCCATTGAGAAGATAAAATTATTGTGAACTATGGTGAGGACATTTAATACTCATCTAATACAGTATTCCTGTCCTTTCCTACATTTCCTGGCCTCTTGCAGTTAGATGGGTCTGTGAACTAGTTCTGAATGGTGGGATCTAAGCAGAACTCATGTGTGCCACCTCCAAGTCACGCATTTAAGACCTGGTGTGTGACTCTCCATTTCTCTCTTAAAAATTGTTTAAGGTTAACAGTCAGGTTATTTAAATTTATTTAGCATTGCTATACATCAATGATTTTTTTTACCCATGATTAAAAAAATTCCCTTCTCTTTCTTAAATTCAATTTCCATTTTAATATATGCTCATATAAATTGTGAGCCATTTTCTTGTAAAAGGAAGGGAATCCTGGCCTGAGTTTTAGACATCTCAGTATGCAGAGATCTGAAAGTGTCTTTATTTTGTCCAGATACTTACATGCTAGTAGAGTCTGGAATTTTTGGTTCATCATGATATTTCACAAGAATGTCGAAGACATTGCTCCATTGCGCTCTAGATCCCAGTTCCTGAGAAACCTTATTCTTATGAATGTAGCCTAATTTTTTCCTCCTTATTGATTGTTTAGAATTTTCTCTTAATCTTTGGAGTTGAGAGATTCTTCCAGACATGCTGAAACTATTGTTTTCTTTCTTTCCTCTTCTCTCTCTCCATTCCTCCATCTATCTCTCTGTCCCTTCATTCTATTGGTGATTGATTTCTGTTGAATGTTTGACAATACATTATGACAGTTCATATTTTCAGATAAATGTCTGTCAATGAACAGAACCAATAGCTCAGAAATGTTTTCCTAGTGCACATGAAAATTTTTTTTTCTCTTGGCAATGAATATAATTCAGATGGGAGGTGTTGGGGTGGTTTTGGAGTGCAGAACTGTTATGGGCCCTGGTTGGCTGTGCTTTTCTTTAGGATGACCAGTAGTTTGTCTTCAGTGGAAGTTTTGTTTCTTCCCTTGAGGCAGTCCAAAATTCTTGGGGAAATTACTTTGTTCGAGCCCCAGTGTCTACTCTGAGAGTCTGCTGCGTGAAAATTCCCACACAGCAGAGCAGTAGCTGAGGTCAAAAGGCAGCATTAGGTGCTTTATAAGAACATGGACACAGTTATTTTACTCTCTTAAAATCAGTGTTTAGGCCCATCTCCTAGTTCTTCTTTTATTCCTACTGCCTCTGATCATGGACTTTTTTTTTTTAAAAAGTCCTTTATTGGAGGGCTTCTCATTTGTCGTTATTTCCATGTGGATCTTTAGTCTGTTTCCACCTGCTTTTTTCTAGAAAATTCTCAAAGTTCTGATATCCTAGTGGCAATTCTCTTGGTTTTCTTATTTCTGTTAAAATTCGTTTTTGTTTGTGCATTTTCTCTGCCATTTCAATGGATCTCAAGGAATGAGACCAGGTGAACACTCTTCTTCAATCAGCTATCTCAAACCTTCATTTGACCTTCTTATCTCAAATAAATCCAAGATCATTTTCCAGAAAAGCCATCTTTAAAATATTCTGCTTTTTACTAGGGAGTCAGTTAGCTAGAGCTACAGAAGAAAAACAAGTTATTACTTTCCCTCAAATTAAAATTATTATCCAGAAAATACAGAAATGGATAAAAAGAAAATTAAAAAAAATCTAAAAGTCTCACCATCATATTCATGATAACAATTTGATATTAATAGTTTGAATTTTTTATATACACACAGAAATGTTATCTTCCCTGTAAAATGGAATAATAATTGTCAAAAAGCTAATATTTATTATGCACTTAGTATAGCTCAGGCACAGTGTTGAGATTTTATTTATTTATACATTAGTTTATATATTCACTTTTTAATTCAATCATTTCAACAGTACTTTATACCTGGAATTGCTATTAGTCCCTTTTTTACAGATGAGAAATGATGCTTATGGAGGTTAACTAACTCGCTCACATTCACCTAATACTTTTATATATGACATGTTATATACCCTGCCATTCATATGGTTTTATAACCCGATGTGGAAAACAAATCCATGGATTTTTTTTCATGTCAATAACTCTGCATTTCTATCACAAATAGTAATTGCTCTATAATATTATATCATATCTATATTAAGTATACATATGTGAATGTATATGTACTCTACATCATACATAAAAAAGTAAGTGTATATATATTATTTCATATATATGTTAAGTGTATATGTATATACTTTTACTTTGCCAGAATAAGCAGTGTTTTAAAGGACTATTCACCAAATTGTGTTGAACACTTACCATGAGTTAGGCATTATTTGGGCTCTGGAGAGGAATAAAACATGCTCTCTGACCATGTAGAGTTTACATTCTAGTGGTGGGACCTAGACATTTAAAAATAATTACATAAATGATTATTTAATTACAAATGTGAGAGATGCAGTGTCCTGAGTATATGTTCAGCATGGGAGCTGCCTGGCTTGGGAAGTGCGTGGAGCCATTTCTGAGGAACTCACGTGGCAGAGGAAAGTTTTACTATCGCCTGCTGGACATTTGGTGGGCTTTATTCCTCCATGGCTCCCTCTGTGAAGTGTTGTTAAGTAGACTCCAATCCTTTGAGAACTATATTAACCTAACAGCACTCTCACTAAGAATCTCCAGGATTAAGATCTCCTTGCTGTTCACAAATCATCAGAATGAATTAAACATGTAATTGAAAGGCTCATCGTGTGCTACTCGAATGCTTTGCTGTACCAGAAATAAAATGAAAATGAAATCATTTTCTCTTTCAAATAAATATTATATACAGCAGACTTCACTGGCTCCATTAGTACTGTCCGATTGCACAGAGGCGATTATATTATTTATAACACGTGCAAATACTAAGAGGCTCCTTCCACTTCAGGCAGACAAGTACTGTAACATTTTTCCTCCTTACTCCCCAACCCAGGGTTTCTTGCTGCCTCTCTCCCTTTCCTTCTAAAATCTACAGACTATTTATTTTATTCCATTTTTATTTTTTACAGACTCCAGAGCAAGCAGCCATTTTCAGCGGGAGTTTCTTTGCTCAATATCTTGAGCAAGTCAAAGCTAGCACGGTCATGAGGCTAGTGTATTTTGAGCAAGTTGAAGCCAGTACCATCACAAGATTGGTATGAAAATTCCTTACTATACTCTGGTTGGGCCATGATTTGTTTGCAGGTTACTTTCTGTCTTAGTACATTTTGTATTGCTGTATGGGAATACATATAGGTTGGGGAATTTATACAGAAAAAAAGGTTTATTTGGCTCACAATTCTGCTGGCTGGAATGATCAAGATTGGGCATCTGGTGAGGGCCTTGGGCGGCTTCCACTCCTGGCAGATTATTCCTTTGGTCCTGTCCAGCATGATGTAAATCACAACGGGGACTGTCATCCTCATAGGCCAAGTGCTACATAGCAGTGCTGTGGTTTTAGCTTATGACTTTTATGTATAGGTCTCCAATTTTAGGAAAATTACTAAAGTCAGTATGTGGATACTTACTGAGAGGAGTTCCAGCAAGGAGTAATGGATGCTGATTATAATAATGCTTTTGGCCATAAATATTAGAAATTAGTCTTGAATGACTAATTACTACTGGATAAGTGATGTGTTTTGGATGTTT
>NW_012102909.1:385530-388920 GCF_000951045.1 Mandrillus leucophaeus | reverse complement strand
TTTAAAAATAATTACATAAATGATTATTTAATTACAAATGTGAGAGATGCAGTGTCCTGAGTATATGTTCAGCATGGGAGCTGCCTGGCTTGGGAAGTGCGTGGAGCCATTTCTGAGGAACTCACGTGGCAGAGGAAAGTTTTACTATCGCCTGCTGGACATTTGGTGGGCTTTATTCCTCCATGGCTCCCTCTGTGAAGTGTTGTTAAGTAGACTCCAATCCTTTGAGAACTATATTAACCTAACAGCACTCTCACTAAGAATCTCCAGGATTAAGATCTCCTTGCTGTTCACAAATCATCAGAATGAATTAAACATGTAATTGAAAGGCTCATCGTGTGCTACTCGAATGCTTTGCTGTACCAGAAATAAAATGAAAATGAAATCATTTTCTCTTTCAAATAAATATTATATACAGCAGACTTCACTGGCTCCATTAGTACTGTCTGATTGCACAGAGGCGATTATATTATTTATAACACGTGCAAATACTAAGAGGCTCCTTCCACTTCAGGCAGACAAGTACTGTAACATTTTTCCTCCTTACTCCCCAACCCAGGGTTTCTTGCTGCCTCTCTCCCTTTCCTTCTAAAATCTACAGACTATTTATTTTATTCCATTTTTATTTTTTACAGACTCCAGAGCAAGCAGCCATTTTCAGCGGGAGTTTCTTTGCTCAATATCTTGAGCAAGTCAAAGCTAGCACGGTCATGAGGCTAGTGTATTTTGAGCAAGTTGAAGCCAGTACCATCACAAGATTGGTATGAAAATTCCTTACTATACTCTGGTTGGGCCATGATTTGTTTGCAGGTTACTTTCTGTCTTAGTACATTTTGTATTGCTGTATGGGAATACATATAGGTTGGGGAATTTATACAGAAAAAAAGGTTTATTTGGCTCACAATTCTGCTGGCTGGAATGATCAAGATTGGGCATCTGGTGAGGGCCTTGGGCGGCTTCCACTCCTGGCAGATTATTCCTTTGGTCCTGTCCAGCATGATGTAAATCACAACGGGGACTGTCATCCTCATAGGCCAAGTGCTACATAGCAGTGCTGTGGTTTTAGCTTATGACTTTTATGTATAGGTCTCCAATTTTAGGAAAATTACTAAAGTCAGTATGTGGATACTTACCGAGAGGAGTTCCAGCAAGGAGTAATGGATGCTGATTATAATAATGCTTTTGGCCATAAATATTAGAAATTAGTCTTGAATGACTAATTACTACTGGATAAGTGATGTGTTTTGGATGTTTTTTCCCTCTAAATCTCATGCTGAAATGTGATCCCCAGTGTTGGCGGCAGGGTCTGGTGGAAGGTGTCTGGGTCATGGGGATGGATATCTCATGAATGGCTTGATGTCCTCCCATAGTAATGAGCTACCGTGAGATCTGATTGTTAAAAAGAGTCTGGGGCCTACTTCCTCTCTTTCATGCTTTCTCACCACGTGATGCACTTGCTACTCCTTTGCTTTCTACAATGATCAGAAGCTTCCTGAGGCTTCACCAGAAGCAGATGCTGGCACTATGTTTCCTGCACAGTCTGTAGAATGGTGAGACAAATAAATATTTTTTCTTTAAAAATTGGGCAGTCTCTGGTATTCCTTTATGGCAACATAAAATGGACTAACACAGTAAGCCACTGAGAATAGTCATAGAAAATCACAGGTGGACACAAATGACAGAGATTTCTTTCCATGAAACAATCATGCCGTTTTCTGTTATCAAAAAATGAAAGACTAATACAACTTTCTCCACATTCCATGAGATACCCTCCCCCTTTAGTAGCCATGTGAATTTTCTTTCTTTTTCTCACAGAAATATTAATCTAGTCCTTGACTTCAGTTGATTAAATCCAGTCCCACTGTGGTACAGTCTGTGATAGACTTCCTGTAGGCTTTTGTTCCGGAAATAAACTCCTTCATTCCCCAGTTGTGGGAGTGTTACTAGCTGAAAACTAGCTTCCTGTCCCCTTGTCAGAAGAAAATCCCACACAAAGTTACTGTCCTTCCAGGAGTGACACGCATGACATTCAATAACTGATCAGGGTAGGAATATGCAAAATTCCACAAGAGTGTTCTCACTTCTGACACGAATTTTGGGGTTGTGGGGTCCTCAAGACCACCTTCAGGTTTAATAATTCACTGGAAGGAGTGACTGAAAGCTGTTATGCTGCTGATTCAGTTTATATAGCAAAAATATACAGATGACAATAATCTAAGGACAGACTCTAATAGGAGAGAGGAAAGTTCCATGTATAGAACTTACAGTTATCCTTTTCCAGTGAAATAGTGGACAGATTTTCCTAGAAACAATGTGTGAGAAAACACATGAAGGTAAGCTCTCCTGTGTTTTGATGTCCAGAGTCTTTATGTGGGGTTCCATCGCATAGACATGATTGACTGCCCACATGGCTGACCTTAGTTTCCAGTCTGTCTGGAGGTTGAGCTGGTACTGCATGATTCAGAGCACCCTGAATCTTCATTGTTAGACCATCTTCTGTGGCCCAAGGCCCTTAGATGAACAAGGACACTTTTATCAGGCAGGACACTCCAAGGGCTTAGGAATGACTTCCCAGGAGCTGTGGTCTAAAGCCAAACTTCTCTTTGGGCAAGGTTAAATTGTTCACTCTACAAAATAGAAATAACACTCTCCCCCAGCTCGGGACAACTCTTAAGGGACAACCTAGTTGCAGCGCTCACTCTGGAGTCAGCTGAGGCCTCCTTTGAGACTACAGTGCAGCACCTGCCAAATCCTGTTTTCCTCCCTTCCTTTCCAGAGGTTGATTGACAATTATGTCTTAACAATTCACCTTCATGCTATTCTCTATCTTAGGATCCACTTCCAAGGGAACTCAACTTACAGCAGTTAGTGCCACAAGTGGTCAAGAAAGCAGAGGCTGGGATGGGATTTTAGAGCTGGATCACTTGCTGCCCAGTTGCCAGTAAAGAGCCTATCACTGATAGAAGGGGGAGCACAGATAACTCCTGACACAAATCACAACACGGAAGTGCTATAGTTAAAATGTTCACTGACAGTGAATTAGAATTGCATCTCGGTGATCAATCAGGCACAGAGAAATTCCAGGAAAACATTAACTCCAAAGAGGTGGAACTGGGTGGCTGCTGCTAAACTTGATGTTCTAGAAAAAGATGGCAAGAAGTGAGTGTTTAATTATCAACTAAAACTTAAGTGTAAAATCTAGAAGATATTCTCTGTAGCTTATAAAGAGGGTCTCATCTTGTGGGGTTGGCAGTAAAGGGAAGCAGCACTAGGGTGACCAATTATCCTTGTTTTCTCAGGGACTGAGGGGTTCCCAAGATGTGAGACTTTCTGTTTCAAAACCAGGAAAGCCCCAGGCAAATTGAGATAAATTGTTTACCCTAGGTGATA
>NW_012102909.1:363549-385480 GCF_000951045.1 Mandrillus leucophaeus | reverse complement strand
ACCTTCATGCTATTCTCTATCTTAGGATCCACTTCCAAGGGAACTCAACTTACAGCAGTTAGTGCCACAAGTGGTCAAGAAAGCAGAGGCTGGGATGGGATTTTAGAGCTGGATCACTTGCTGCCCAGTTGCCAGTAAAGAGCCTATCACTGATAGAAGGGGGAGCACAGATAACTCCTGACACAAATCACAACATAGAAGTGCTATAGTTAAAATGTTCACTGACAGTGAATTAGAATTGCATCTCGGTGATCAATCAGGCACAGAGAAATTCCAGGAAAACATTAACTCCAAAGAGGTGGAACTGGGTGGCTGCTGCTAAACTTGATGTTCTAGAAAAAGATGGCAAGAAGTGAGTGTTTAATTATCAACTAAAACTTAAGTGTAAAATCTGGAAGATATTCTCTGTAGCTTATAAAGAGGGTCTCATCTTGTGGGGTTGGCAGTAAAGGGAAGCAGCACTAGGGTGACCAATTATCCTAGTTTTCTCAGGGACTGAGGGGTTCCCAAGATGTGAGACTTTCTGTTTCAAAACCAGGAAAGCCCCAGGCAAATTGAGATAAATTGTTTACCCTAGGTGATACGGAAAACTGAGGATGAAGCCCAGGACTTCACTGTAAAAATGACTGCATTTCCACTGCACTCCAGCCCGGGCGACAGCGCGAGACTCCGTCTCAAAAAAAACAAAAAACAAAAAACAAAAAACAAAAAACAAATGACTGCATTCCAAAGAACGTTTAACTCTCAACCAAGGTAGGTTGGCTAGGCCAAAGTTGGGAAAGAATCTTGCCACGTAGGATGGAGACATCTAGGTTGATGTACCCCAAAATCTTGAATCCCCAGTTTCCTCTAAAACTTCTGAGACCAGAGGAGTGGCCCACTTTATCTTCTTAAGGTCCAATATTTCCCTCTGGTTTGAAGATAGTGCACAGGGCCCTCCTACCCAAAACAATATCCTTCTCCAGGACATTCCCTACACCAGCTCCTGAATTCGTCACAGTGTAATCAAGCTAAAGACATGCTGGGCCTGAGAAGAAAGTAAAGGGATTAAGTCCTAGAGGAGCTGCAGGATCTAGCCGGGATGTACCAACAGCTGAGACAGTACTCACAGGACTGAATTATGAGGGTGCTTGATCAAGGAGAACATGGACAGCAGGGCTGGATAAGGGAGAGTTTGTTGATTTTGGAACGCTCTCCTGAGATAGGGACTTTTGTTTCTTGGCAGGTACTCTGAGAGATGGTTTGAGCATAATAATAAGGATGGCTCCTGGGACTACATTAGGTGAGGTAGAAATGCAAGATTGTCATGGCAGATGAGTTTGGCGGAAGGGATTAAAAGGCTAGAAGAAGTGCATATGTTAGAGAGGATGTACCATAAAATGCCAGAAAACCAACCAGAGGACTATGTTGTATGGCAGGGCCCATAGAATGCAGCATTTTCCAAAGCAATAAGAGAAGCATTTGAGACAGAGGCACCAGCATTACTAAGAAATTCAGTGGCCAGGTGCAGCTGTACATGCTGTAGTCCCAGCTACTTCTGAGGCTGAGGCAGGAGGATTGCTTGAGCCCAGGAGTTTGCGTCCAGCCTGGGTAACATTGCAAGACATCATCTCTAAAGAAAAAAGAAATTCAATGTTAGGCCAGAGCTGAAGGTAGGAAATGATATTATAGAACTGGACTCATTGATAAAAACCACATTTTTCAGTGGCAAAAACCACATTTTTCTTTTTTTAAAAAAAAAACTTTAAAAAAATTATACTTTATGTTCTAGGGTACATGTGCACAATGTGCAGGTTTGTTACATATGTATACATGTGCCATGTTGGTGTGCTGCACCCATTAACTCATCATTTACATTAGGTATCTCTCCTAATGCTATCCCTCCTCGCTCCCCCCACCCCACAACAGGTCCCGGTGTGTGATGTTTCCCTCCCTGTGTCCAAGTGTTCTCACTGTTCAATTCCCACCTATGAGTGAGAACATATGGTGTTTGATTTTCTGTTCTTGTGATAGTTTGCTGAGAATGATGGTTTCCAACTTCATCCATGTCCCTGCAAAGGACATGAACTCATCCTTTTTAATGGCTGCATAGTATTCCATGGTGTATATGTGCCACATTTTCTTAATCCAGTCTGTCACTGATGGACATTTGGGTTGGTTCCAAGTCTTTGCTATTGTGAATAATGCTGCAATAAACATACGTGTGCATGTGTCTTTATAGCACCATGATTTATAATCCTTTGGGTATATACCCAGTAATGGGATGGCTGGGTCAAATGGTATTTCTAGTTCTAGATCCTTGAGGAATCACCACACTATTTTCCACAATGGTTGAACTAGTTTACAGTCCCACCAACAGTGTAAAAGTGTTCCTATTTCTCTACATCCTCTCCAGCACCTGTTGAAAAACCACATTTTTCAGTGATAAAAACCACAATTACTTTTGCACTAACCTAATAGCAAGAAGGATGGTACGACTCTGAAACAATAGAGGCCAAGTGGCAGAGTTTAATGATCAGAGACAGGTAGATACAATTATGTTAATGACTGGAAGGCCTGACCTGAAGAGAATGATGGACATATTTAATAGAACTAGCATCCTTCAGGGAAAAACAGGTAGCCAACAATGGTACTACTCACACTGTACAAATTAAATAAATCAAGGATGAATGATGAGGGTGCTGAGGACAATCATGAATTACAAGTGACCATTTTTTCCCAGTTTCCTAACATAAGGGTCCATTGCTTGAAGGAGGGATCAAGTCCTCAGGAGGATGGACCCAGCAAAACCACTGCAGATAGATACTGCAAATACCAAATGAGAGATAATTCCCTCAGTCCTTCTTCAAAGTGGCCTCTATTCATTTAATCAAGTGGTTATGCACTGGGGAAAAGAGAATGCCTAGGGCTGTCAGATGTTTGTTCCAAGTTGACATTGATACCTAGAGACTCCAAGTGTCAACATCTCTGTCTCTTCCCCTTCACCTCCTTGTTATAGTGAGAGCATATACATGGCAAGTCATAAATATGGTTCTGGTCCAAATTCATCTCACAGTGGGTCCATTGAGATGCAACTGATAGTTACTTCCCCACTCCCTGAATGTATAATTGGAAAAGACATGCTTACTTGGTGGTTGTCACAACATCTGCATAGATCCTTGATCTATGGGGTAAGAGCTATCATAATGGTGAAGGACAGCTCTCTGGGTGGCCTTGGACCAACACAGGTTTTCCCCTTTTCTAGCTTGTAGTTCCCAGGAACAACAGTGGAATGTATAGAAAGGCAACATCCTGAGATAAGGAGAAACTGACTACAACAGCCTGGGTATGTTCCAGCCCTTCCTAGAAACAGGATGTCGTTCAACATTTTAGCTCAGCAATTCCTGTGCCCTGGGGTGTAAAACCCAGGGTAGGCTGCTTTACAAGGTGTCTTAGCTGTGGTGCAACTGGGGAAAGTAAAGACCAGACTGTATCCACCCCAGACAGTTTTTCTAAGCTTCAGGCAATGAGCTCACAGTGAATACTAGGCTTCTGTTATTCCTTACTGCCTATCTGTAGTAAACCAAATTCATGTAATTTGCTCTGTGTGAGAGTGCTATGTCTCACTGGACTTAAGCAAGTAGTGAAAGTGTGGCCGCAAAAGCAATGGTTTGAAGTGGTAACCAGTGCACAGTGAACCTGCTTTACAAATGGAGAAAGCTAAATGGAAACCTCTGAAACTGCCCCGCCCTTGGCCAAGATATCTCGGGAGAGGGGGAGAATGAGAGAAATTAGTGCCACTCTTCAAGACCTTAAGATGCAGGATGAGCCCTGTCATATTCACACTTAACTCACCAGACTATCCCCTGCAAAAAACTAGATGAATCCTAAAGGATGATAGTAAACTATTGTAAGTTCAACCACGTAGCAGCCCCAATGGCTACTGTGGTACTTTTACTGGAGCAGATTAACATAATATTGGGTATATGATATGAAGTCATTCATCTGGCAAATGAATTCTTTTCCATCCTTCTCAAAGATGATCAGAAACAACTGGTATTCAGTTGCAATGGACAACAGCATACCTTTACAATTGGACCCCAGAACTATGTTAACTCTCCCACTCTGTTATAGTCAGAAGAGACCAGAAGTGTTTGATGAAAAGAGTATTGATTAATGTATGCTCAATCTGCCTTGTTTAGCCAAAAATCAGATTATTTTTCTAGTAGCGCTATGGGAATAAGAAGCAGATGCCTTCTGAGGAGCTACAATTTCCATTACCGAGAGTACCCTAGCATAAACTAAGTGCTTGCTTGCCATGCCCATTGTGGCGATGACTTATGTTTCTGATGGAGGTGCTTGAAATTGTCAACCTTGAGATTCTCTGATTTTGAAAATGAGAGATTGAAAAAAAAGGAGACTGGGCTATTGACTAAGAAGAGTACTTTCAGGTGGATATTTTGAGTTGGGAGCCAAGAAGTAATCAAATTCCAATTGTTTAATGGTATGGGATTAAGCAGGTTAAATGGCATGTGTCTCAGAAAACAGTCCATCTCTTGGATGTCTACTTTAAACACATCTCAATCTCTTCAGGATATCTTTGATTATGGCTGCTCATAACTTAATATCCTTTGGCTTTATCTCTTATTCCACTCACTAGTGGTGGTGACCAGTTTGGCAGAAGTTTCAGCCGGCCTCATGGGTGCAATTATCAGGTCTGTGGTTCTTCATTCTGCATCTTCTCTATTATAAGTTGGGGTTCCTTCAGGATCACTTGTCACTCAGGCAGATGCAACCCAAAGTTGCACAAGAGGTTACAGTCCATGGGACAACCCTCAACCAATGGGAAATAGGAGATGACGGAGCTATGCTTTCTCTTTTCTTCTCTGGTAGACAACACAGGCGTCTCAATATGGTGCCAAAGGATCCAACACCCAGTCTTGTATAATGGTGGTCAACTCAATAAGGTGTCCTTATGTTAGCTATTTCCTCCTCCCAATTTCTTTCCTCTTGCTCCCTGCTTCTGCCTTCTGGGATCACATTCCCAAATAAACAAATTGCACTGAAGCCTTCGTTTCATATCCTGCTTTTGGGGGGAATATGAGCTATGTTCTGAAATATGATTATCTCATAGATGCTTCCAGTCAGATGCTACCAAGAACTATGTTGTCGGGATACAATTTCCTGTGTGTGTGTGTGTGTGTCTGTGTGTGTGTGTGTGTGCGTCTATGTGTGTGTGTGTCCTTCTCTATTATTATTTTCTAATCTACATAATTTCTAATCTACATAAAACAAGGCAAAATGGGTCCTGTTCCATTTCAAGAAATAAATTCATTAAGGAATAACAGTAGTGAACATTTTTTGGTTGATCCTTATTTGTCAAGCATTGTGCTAAGTGATTTATATACATTGTCTAACATCTTACCTTAATTCTATGGGAGAAGAACTATTATTGTTCCTATTTACGCTTAAGGAAATGGAGGCTGAGAAAATATTAGTAACTTTCTGTATGTGGCTTGGCTGGTGAATAGTGAAGCCAGGAGGCCATCTGATTCCATTGTTTGGTGTCAGAGCAGAGTTCTTAAACACTAGAAATCCCCAGATGCAAATCAATATTAAGCCCCAGGGAATGATTAATGGTGTTTGATTACCAACATTTAATGTGCAAGCATTGGGATGGGATTGCACACAGAGTCGATTTTTCTGAGGCAGCCTATAGAGAACAGGTGTCCCCTCCAGCAGGGGTGGAAGGTCTCATTCACCAGACAGGGAAGGTCAGCTCTTTTCTGGTTTTGTCTGATTGCTGGAAAAGGAAGAGTACTGTGATGTTTATTTACGGTTATATATAATTTTTATGATTATTTATGATGTTTGTAAACAGATGGCTCTCCCTGGTAATTTATGGAAGTTTCTTGGGTTTTTAATCACAGAGATGGCCTTAAAAATAATTTCAGCCTGTCATTGGAGGACAAATAAATGGTGTTTGCCATGTCAGGCTTCAAGTAGGAACGGCTGGTAACACCTAGGAAACAAAACAAATAGGATTAGGTAATTTACAAAAGTGCTTCATTTTTCAAAACCTCACTCTCCTCACTTCTTCGTGTTATTCTGAAGTATAATGTTTGTCTTAATTAGAAGAAACGGGTGGTGACTCGGAAAGCAAACAGATCCATTATTCTTCAAGAAATGTTCTAATCCTTCAGCCTGAGGTCAGGCTGTGTGGATAAGAGGTACACTGGGAGGGGAAGCTTTTTTTTGTTTTGAACTGCTGCTGGCAAACATCTCCTTTTCCCTACCCCATCAGCTTCCAAAGTGACCCACAAATATCTTTCCAAGGAGTATACACAGAATCCAGACTCTAGACCCAGCCCTGGTGCACATGCTTGGGCTGAAATATTTTAGGGCCTTTGATGATAGCAGTCATACAAGCCATATCTGTTCTCCAGAACTAGGCTCAACCAAACAAGGGAAGGGTGGAATTTCCTTTTGATTATCTTTCAAAATGTATAGTCATTAGTGCATCCTTTACATGTATATTTTAAAGTATACATGTAAAATTTTATGTGTCACCTGACATGGAGTTATTCACGTGAACCAATTTTATTAGTTTCCAGGGATTCTGTCCCCAGATGAAAATGAAATGAGAACCACTGTGATGAGAACCGTAACTACTGAATTCTGCATCCTTGAGAAACTTACTTAGACTTTCTGTGCGTGTGCTAAGGTGACAGGGGATTCAAAGATGAACCAGACGCAGAACATGAACTCCAGAAACTCATAGAATAGTGGAGGGGGTGTTAGTAAATATACACAAATAACTAAAATATGAGATAGAGAAAGGAAAACTTCCTTTAGGTAGAGTGTTATAGGAGTTTAAAAGTGAGGTTATTCCAAGCTGAAAGGAGCAAGAGAGGCTGTGCAGAATCCTCCGAATTTAGTCTTGAAGAGAGGGTTGGATTGCCATTCTGGAAAGAGGGAATATCCTGTGCCAAAGCTGATGTGTGACAACACCAGTGTGTGTGGGCCACAGTACAAGGATTTTGAGAGCAGGGGGAGTCCAGGCAAACTGGGGAAGGATGGTGGAGGGATTTGCCCATTGGATGGAGAATTGTGAAGGACCCTCATGGATAACTTAATCTTTCATCAAATGAGGCTGTGACTTGCCCAAGGTCACATGGCTAGCAGTTGACAGTAGGATGGATTACAGCCGCAGTCCCCTGATTCTCAGATAAGTGAATTTTCTGCTTCTCTTCTTCACTTTACGTTAGTTACAAGGAGTTTCTAACTTTGCTTTATTTTTGGTCATCTATGACAGATATGTTGCAGAGCCCATTTCCTGAGGTTAAAGGCAGTCTGGTCCTGAGGGCTTAGTCCAGGAAATCTACCCATTTTGTGGCACAGTATGAATAGGTTTGCTCTTACTTTCCTACCACCCTCTTCTCACCTGTTAGAATACTACTGGGGCCAGGGCTGAGTCAGTAAGGACTCCATAACAGGCACGTGGCCGAGGGTATGTGTGTGCGAGAGAGGAGGGTGTGTGATGTGTACGTGCGTATATGCCTGATGTCTCTGTACCAAGGCCAAATGTGAATTACCTTGGGGCTTTTGTTCACTCAGCCTGACGTGGGCAAAAAGCCAGCACAAAGAAGAATTCTACTTTGCCCTGAAGTGTGTTTACTTCTGGGCTTATCCAGAGCTCAGGAAACAGGGAGTACTTCATTGACTAGGAAAGCCCTTCCTTGAAGTGGGCTGCATGCTGGCTTAGTTGGGGGAGAGAGGCAAATAATTAGTTAAATTCAAGCATTGGAAGGACCTTAGAAATCATCTGCCAAAAGCTTTCCATGACAGCACATGGCTTCCTGAAGCAGGCTAATACCTGCCTCTCAGGGTTAGTCTGCTGGTCAACAAATAGTAATTAAGAGCTTAGTATCTGCCAGCCAGGGATGTTTGTGAGGATAAAGTGAGGTAATGCCAGTCAAGTGCCCAGCACGGTGAGGACACCCACACAGTTAAGAAGTGGTGGCTTCCCCAATGTGGAGCAGGGTTCTAGAAGCCTAGGAACCCGACATACAAATATATCCAGGCAGTTATCCTGGTCTGCAACTCTGCAGCCCTCTCTCTTTCATGTTGTCACCTGGGACCCTGATTTTACAAACTTAGCATCCAGTGCACCAAAACCAGGGATCCGATTTTAGTGTTTTCTGTTCAATCCTTCCTGTGTTTTGCAGTGTGTGTGTGTGTGTGTGTGTGTGTGTGTGTGTTGGGTGGGGGGTTAGTCTTTGTTTTTAATGTGATTAATTAATTATTTTCCTTCTGTTTTTGACTGCTTTTGATTTAGTGTTTGCATTAGTTTCCTAGGGCTGCTGTAACACATTTTCAAACTGGGTGGCTTAAAACAACTTCTCAGAGTTCTGGGGCTTGAAGTCTGAAGTCAAGTTGTGGGCAGGGCCATGCTCCCCCGAAACCTGTCAGGGAGTCCTTCCTTCACTCCTCCTAGCTTCTGGTGGCTTCCAGCCGTCCTTGCCATTCCTCCGTGTGTAGCTGCATCACTCTAATCTCTGCCTCCATTGTCACATGCCTTTCCCCCCAGTGCACCTCAGTGTGCTCCCATTGCCTTCTTATAAGAATGCCAGTCATTAGACTTAGGACCCACTCTAATCCATTATGGCCCCATCGGAACTAATTAACCTGCAAAGACCTTGTTTTCAAATAAAGGTACTTTCTGAGATTTCAAGTGGACACACATTTTTGGTGACATTATTCAGCCCAGTAGGGTACAGACAGTCCCCAATTTATGATGGTTTGACTTACATGATTTTTTGCCTTTACGATTATGTGAGAGCTATAGGTACTTAGTAGAAACTCTATTTTGAGCACCTGTACAACCATTCTGTTTTTCACTAGTACAATATTCAATAAATTACATGGGATATTCAATCCTTTTTAATAAAATAGGCTTTGTGTAGATAATTGTGCTGAATTGTAGGCTAATATCAGTGTTCCGAGCAGATTTAAGGCCCAGCTAAGTTATGATGGCTGGTCGACTAGATGTATTAAATGCAGTTTTGACTTACGATATTTTCAACTTATGTGGGCTTATTGGGATGTGACCCTATTGTGTAAGCCAAGGTGCTTTTATATGTGTAAAGGAATTTTCCAAGAGAAGAAAGGATCCATACTGGATGATGAGTAAACATGATTGTCTTTCTTCTGCATCCTGTTTCTCTGAATTCTAGATTACCTGGGGTGACTGTGATTCAAAGCACTAAAGGACTGACCAGTCTTGACCAAGCATCTCTGGTTCACTGTGGTTCCTTTGCACCTGTCCAAAAGAAGTTATTTTTAAAAAGGTGGATTCCTGGCCTGGCTCTGACATTTTCCACTGATGTAACTTCAAACAAATCTTGTAATCACTTTGAGCTCAGTTTCCTCCCTATGAATGATGAATAGCAATAGTGCCTGCGTGTGCTACTTCCACAGGGTGTTGGTGAGGAGCAAGCGAGAGGACATGTGAACCATCCTTGTCTATCTGCTGATTAGCACCTCCGTGCATCTAAAATGAGGGTGATCTTTCAAAAACACTCACTTAGGCTGGGTGTGGTGACTCACACCTGTAGTCTCAGTATTTTGGGAGGCTGAGGCAGGCAGATTGCTTGAACTCAGGAATTCAAGACCAGCCTGGGCAAAAATTAGCCAGGCATAGTGGCATGCGCCTACAGTCCCAGCTAATCAGGAGGCTAAGGTGGGAGGATGGCTTGAGTCTGGGAAGTTGAGGCTGCAGTGAGCTGTATTCATGCCACTGCACTCCAGCCTGGCTGACAAAGCAAGACCCTGTCTCAAAAAAACAAAAACGAAAACAAAACACTCATCGAATCCTTTCACTTCCTTGTTTAAATAATATAACTGCTCCTTCATGTTTAGAATAAAGCCCAGACTTGTTTGTACAGCTTAAAAGACTCTGTAGGATCTGGCCCCAACATACCTTTCCAGTCTCAGAGCTCACTACAAGTCTCATCTCTCCTATGTACCCTTCACTAACTCTTCCGGCTCATAACTGCAAGCTTATTTTCTGGACCACTAGGTTAGCACTTGATTATATTTTGTCTGAAATTATTCTTTGATGGTTTCTTGTAGGAAGGTCTAATCTAGTGAAATCTGTAGAAGCACAGCAAATAAAAGAAGAGAACTCTAGTTGAAGTAAGGATGTTTCACCTGCCTATCTCTCTCATTTTAATGTCCCCTCTTTGCTCTTTTCACCGACTTTCTCATCATGTACTTGGTAGCCCTGAGACTTTGTTGAGCACCGCTTAGAAACCATTGTATGGATTTCAGATTCAAGATGGCAGAAGTTTTCTCTCTCTCTCTCTCACACACACTCAGAGGGCATTAAAATTATAGTAATAATTTTTAAAAACTGGTTGTTATAAGTCTATAACAACCGGAAGAAATAAAGACATGGCGGTGGCAATGCTCTAATGGTTGATATCTTTCAAAACATCTTTGGAAGGTAGAAAACCTATGAAGAAATAATTGTCTAATAGAACTGAGTGAAGAAAGCTTCAGGGTAGGATTATGCACTTGGGTGTTAGCAAAAGGGGAACACTTATTGTTCAACATAATGATGATAGAGAGGCTCCACCCTATGAGACAATGGGCATCAGAGTGAGAGTAGAAAGTGGGGCTGAAAACAGAAGACTAACTGAAGATCCATGGAGCTGTTGACTCTACTTCCTCCATGTTTTCTGTGCAACCCAGGACAGCCCTTGTCCTTTAGCTGAATCTTCTCTCAATAAATGGAAAATAATCACTGGGGGAGAGGTGGTGTGGGGATTACTGTCCCACAGTAAAGCTCTTTTCATTCTGGAATGGAGGGTTCCAAGTGTAATGACTGGTTTCCCACCTGTTCACTTGAAACAAATTATGTCATTATGAGCCAAACCCTTGTGCACAGAGCTCCTCATTTGCTGTTCTGTTGCCACCTTCTCAAATATGAGAAGACATCCGAGGGTTATCAGAACACTTAAGCAAAGCCCATAACATAAAAGAGAAAGGCCAAGGTAAACAAGCAAAAGTGAACCTGAATGAAGTGGAAATAATTCAAAGGACAGAGAAACACTTAAAAAACGTAGTTTCTTCAGAGGGATTGGAGAAAATAATGCATCTGTAAAACAGGTGAGAATGCTATGAAAAAGGGATAAAATAAGAAAGATCTTGGGAAGTATAAAGGATGATTGCTAACAAAATAAATTGATATAAGGACTAGAAGACAAAGGGAAGCAAATCACTAATAGCTAAGAATAAAAAGAAAGAGAAAGAAGAAAGGAAGGAAAGAGAAATAAAAGAAAAGACAGGAGAATCAGTTTAGGAATCACATCCTCTGAATAATAGATTGGCTTTTATAGAAGTTCCTAAATTGGCAGAGGAAACCAGAGGAGAAGAAGTTATTAAATAAATAGGAAAAGAAAATTTCTAAGTACTGGAGGGAGATAAGAGTCTTCAGATTAAAAGGCCTACTAAATATTAGAAGAAATAAATTTAAAAAGATCCATACCAATACAAATATTCATGCAGTTTGGCTTCATTGGAGATAAACTGGTGATCTTGAAAGTTTCCAGACAAGAAAAGCAGGGGACTTAGAACAAGAATCAGTCTGGCGTTAAACTTCTTAATAGCAACACTGGATACCAGAAAAATGGAGCAATGCTTTCTAGAGCTCTGACTGAATGTGATTTTTGTCCTAAAATTCTATACCTAGACAAGTTATCAACGAGTTTTAGGTCAGAAAAAGGATCATTTTTTTCAAGTACTCAGAAAGATTATAACCATAGATTCTTTGTTAGGAAGCTGTTAGAGAACATGTTTGAGAAGAAAAAACCAAGGGAGTGAACTAGGAAAGAGGAAGTCATGGAGACAATGCCTCCGACCCAGAAGAGCAACAAAGAGAAATTCCAGCCTGACAGCTCAGTCCTGGGCACAGGGAGAAATTATTACATATTGGAGAGAAAAGACAGGGGATGCTGTGTAAGAGATGTTGGCAGTGTCGGGGATGGAGGATTTTATAGATTGAATTGTATATTAAGAACTTTGGGCTGGGCATGGTGGCCCATGCCTATAATGCCAAGACTTTGGGAGGCTGAGGTGGTTGGATTATCACTTGAGCCCAGGAGTTTGAGACCATCCTGGGCAACATAGGGAGGCTCCGTCTCTACAAAAAATAAAACATTTAGCTGGATATGGTGGCATGTGCCTGTGGTCTCAGCTATGCAGGAGGCTGAGGAAGGAGGATTGCCTGAAACCAGGAGATAGAGGCTGCAGTGAGCTATGATGGCAACATTGTACCCCAGCTTGGGCAACAGAGTGAGCTCCTGTCTCAAAAAAAAAAGAAAAAAAAAAAAAGGGAAAAAAAAGAACTTTGAAAATTGCGAGATTATTATAACGTTATGGAAAATAAGAAAAAGGGGAAAAATATCAGCAACTTTGGGAAAACAACAACAATGATAAAACAGTATGAGAAAGGCCTGGTCCAAATATAAAGCAAACTCACTGTGGCATGATTTTGACCAATTAATGGAATGTGAAGAAGGATAATCCATTTGATCTAGATGCCAGAAGTATTATTCTCTGGTTTTCAGGTTTTAGAATCCACATGTACAAAGCATGGAGGACTAAACTATGGTTATAAACAGAGTACAAATATTATTCACTTTGATAATATAAACATTGCAGGTTTAACTGATAGAGGTTGGGGAGTAGAAGCGAGGAAGAAGGAAAGAGTTGTGAATAGTTGATGGAACAAGACATGAGGCTTCAACATGCCACTTGAAGTTGTAGAAATTGGATGAACTGAAAACGGGGCTGTAACTACACTGGATGAGAAGGGGGAAGGGAAGAAAGGTAGGGGTGGTATAGGTGAATTAAATTTTCACCTATCATGGTGGAAGTCAGTAGATAATGATGAAAGGTAATAAATCAAGAAATGCAGCTATATATTTGTTATATAGAGATTGGAAGTAATCACCGGGAGAAATAAAAATAGGAATCATTAAAAGTATTTGCCTCTAGGAAACAGGACTGGGTGAGGCCGGGGTTGTACATTTTCATTATAAGTCTCTTGCAGTATTTGTCATTCCAACTATGTACATACTTCCTATACAACACTCTTTTTAAAAACAGCCATATACACAAAGAAAACTACTAGATGACCTTTGAAACTTGCTTTTAGCCCTCAATTTCAATTATATGTAGCTGAAATTTCAGCTCAGCTGAATACAACTGTAATTAAAAATCTCAACTGCCTAATGGCAGCCAATTAGCTAGAGCTGTCAGGAGCCAAAAAGAATGATGGACAGTTTGAAGACTTTGCTATAAGGTTTGGCAACAAACTGGCAAAGATTCCCGCTCTCTGACTCCTCCTTCATGTCTTCTAATCTAAAGGAGGCAGCAGGATTTATAGCAGGATCCTTGGCTTTGGATTTTACAGCAGACCTCCATTCAAGTCTTGGCGCCACCACTTAATGCCTGGGAGACCTTGGGCAAGTTATTTAACCTTTCTGAACCTATATTTTGTCAGCTGCAAAATGGGGATACCACCTCCCTCGCAGTGTTATTGTAAAGATTGAATGAAATAATGTAAGTAATGATCACACTGTAGTGCCTGGCTCACTTTAGATAGTCAATATATAGTAGCTATTAGGGAGAAACACAAAATTTTAGGTGGTGGAAATACTTGCTGTCCTGAAAATATGTAGGGCTTTTCTACTTGGCAGAATTTGAAGCACTGATGTAAAATTTTTTATCCTAACCCTTGCAATCACCTTGCTAGGAATAATAGGCAGTAACTGTTACTACTCCCACCCCTGGCAGATAAAATAATCGATCTCAGCATTTTTTCCTGAAGGATGTGGCTTCGGGATCCTTTTTAGTATGGTTTTTGAGATAGCCATTGCCAATCAATCAGAACTGGTACCTAAGGTAATAACCGTTTTTCATCTTTGACTAGACATATAAGAGATCCATCATGATGATCCGTTTTTCCAGTGGCTGGGTGACCATACAGTCACATGCAGGTAACAATGTGTTCTATATTGATGCACAGTGACTCCCCCATTGGTGCTTGAAATGTCAGAGTTTTTGGAACTTCATGGACAACATTGTTGTAGGAAGGCTTTTACTAACTCTATGCCAGCTAGTTTCCCTCCCTAGGAGTTTGTCATTGTTAGTAGGTTAGGAACCTTTGGAGAACGAGGATAAAGACTTAGGGACTCTAGAAACATCAAGGAACTGTTTGGGGTATAAGGGAATAAATGGTAAATGGGGCCTCAAATGCACTTGATTTCAAGGACTGCAACTTCCAGACACCAATCAAATCCTTAGTTCTGTTAACTATTCTAATACTAGGTGGCCAAATGTCCTTGAATGTCTTTGCTAGGCTGCTTGCCTCCCAGGCACCCTTCTCCCCAGGAAACTTCCTACTGAAAAGCCCTTCAAAGGGTTTTTTCCTTAAGTCTGCAGACACTTTCCCATTCACCCACGCATGACAGCTTTTAAGTCTCTAAATCTTAATGCTGACTCTACTATAGTATGGTTTCCTAAGAATCCATGCAGGGCAGATGGGGTTGGCGGAGGGAGAGTCCACATATAGATTGGATGGAAACTCCTGAAATGTTTTGAGCCAAACAGGCTACACCTGAGTTTAGAAGAACACGTTGTTTTCTCCTCCACCAGGAGATTGCAAACTTTGGGCTCAGGGCAGTTGGCCTTCACTGGTGTTGGTTTAAAATTATTATTTAATTGCTGCCTCCTTTATGCTTTGTCTGAGAACTAAACAAAACCCAAAGCCAGCTCCTTGAGCTGGTGACATTTAGAACCAGAGAGATTTCTCAGGGAAACAAATTTTAAGCTGCACTTGTGGATAGATGGAAAGGAAAGCACACACAGACACCCCTCCCTGTCTAATACACAGACTCATGGCTGATTGATTCAGGGCTGTACATTTGCTTGGTTTTCTTTTACGCATCTACGTCTTCTAAGCTTTCAAATGGAATGTCTTCCAAGAAGGAAATAATGCGTGAGAAGAAACATACATGCACACACCCATCCCCCACCCCAATTTCTGTAGGGGCGGAGGGATGTGTGTGGGTGAGGAGAATGAGAGTGTGAAATCAAAAGGATGATTAAGAGAATTTGACAAAGAAAACGACTTCTTCCACCCATTTAACAGCCACATTAATTCACTTGGATGATCAAATGCAAAAGACAAAGAGAATTACAACCTTTTCCAGGCCAAGAAATAGTAATTATTCAGAGGAAAAGCTTGGCAAAATGAGGAAGAAACCAAGCAAAAAGTGCAAGAGAGAGGGGGAGAGAGAAAAAGGGAGAGAGAAAGACACACATACACACACAAACACACACACACACACACACACACACAGAAGAACAAAAAAAGCCAAGTTAGACCACAGTGTTTGGGCAGGTTTTGTACATTTTGCCTCCTCTTAGTTTGAAAGGAAACAAAAATAGAAAGAAAAAAGTCAAAGTTTTCATTTTAACAGGTAATGGAAAACTGGTGGTTGTGATAATCCTTGGTCTCCCCTTCACAGTGGTTCTGTGCCATTTTCCTGGTAGAAGTAACAGAGGTCAGCTGAGGAAAGGGTGAATTCTCAAGACTGTGCATGTGGGAGCTTGTGTCATTCTATACAGACTGTTCCTATTTAAGTACTGGGTTTTATTTTTAAAAGCTCTGCTGTCCCCTGATAGAAGGAGGGAGTGGAAGTGGGAAGAGGTAACGTGTGAACAAGGTTAGAAGCAGAAAGAAAAAGGAAGGAGAAAAAAGTTAAGTCCAATTTTCTTTGGAAGTGTATTGTACTGTTAGGCTTGCCTGGCTCTGTTCCAGGGACTCAATTGAAAGTGAATTTCTCTTATTGAATTCCATCTAGAGAGATCATAACCTCAAAAGGCTACTATTACCCAGAGGGCTTCATATGGAATCATTTGTGCATGACTCTTGAAATGCAAGGAGTCACAATTGTCATTTGACAACATGGGACCGTAAGGCCAGCTCCTTTCAGGACAGAGGAATTGTTGACATAATCTGGCCCCTGGTCCCCTTCAGAGGGACCAGTCTTTCCATTTCTTGTGCTTTTTTGCTCAGCAGGTGCAGCAGCAAAAAAAAAAAAAAAAAAAAAAAAAAGCTCTGGCTGATTTAAACATCAAATGCTTACCCTGTACAAGAAAATAAGGGATATAGGTCATGATCCAGGTCTTTGGAGTCTTTTGAACTAAGTTCATCTTTTTTACCCAAAAGAGGCAGTGAAAATATAACAACCCTCCACAAAACTCATAGAAATCAAAACAGAGGCTAAATGAAGATACTAAGAGATGGGCTAAGACTTTGGGAAGGGAGGGGCAAAAAATCAAAGCTGACTCTTTGATTTGTCTGGGTAGTTTCTTCTTCTTTTGAACTGGCACAGCAAGGAGGCTTGCATGATGTGAACGATAACAGTGGCTTTTGAAATGTTTCCCACTCCATCTCCTTTTCCTTCTTTTTATCCATTCCCTTCTTCCTCTTTAACCTTCTCATTCCATTCATTGCAGCCTGTATTCCTTCTTCTTTTTCTCCCTTCCTTTCAGCATTAAGTAGTGGGAGTTGCTTCCGAAGCTTAGCTCTGATAATAAACCTCTTGTGTGGTGACTCCATTTATTCTTAGATACACACAACCTGTTTTGAATAGGGCTATGGAGAGAAACTCAAATAGAATTAACCATTCTTTTCAGTGGTTGTTGAATACCAGCTTTCGTTCTCAAAATCAAGTTTCAATGACTGGTTTCTTTTGAACAAAGTGCAAAGGAATTTAGAATAATAAGTGTAACAAGATGGAGAAAATTTTATGCATCAGTATTCTTCTTGAGAAAAGCACTGTATGCGTTTTGGGAGAATTACTTTGATAAACCACTTTGGCTGGGGATTAAGGCCCCAAAGTATACTAAAGTAACAAAAGATGGTCACTAAACTGCCTTTGAAGGAGGGTAGGTCCTATTACTTGAGGAGTCCTTTGTTTTGCTGAATTCAGTGATTAGTGTGATAGGGCAGTCTGGAAGAGGAAGAAGACAAGGAGGAGGAGGAGGAGGAGCCTGAAGGAGGATATTGGGGATGTTGAGGGGAGAGAATGTGGGAAAGGAGAGAGGACAAGCAAAAGAGAAACCCCAAAGGTCTTCATAGCTAAGGTGTGTATATGAATTATGTTTAACTTTTTATAACGAAAATCTGAAACATATTAAAAAATAGAATACTATAATGAACCCTGCCACATGCACATTCCTGGCCAAATTCTTATTACATTTGTATGTTCAGTGTGCTTCTTCCTCTCTCTTATTTTGAAGCAAATCCAAGAGGAACTCAGAAGGAAAGAAATGTTCAATGGAATTTTTAAAGTTGCTTGCTGTGATCTGTTTCACACCTTGTGCAAGGCGTTCCGTAAAGAGTACCTTGGTCACTTACACTTAAGTGAATAGTTTGGCCTCTCTTTTTTTTTAAGCTTTTATTTTAGGTTCGGGGGTACATGTGAAGGTGTGTTACACAGGCAAACTCGTGTCACAGGGGTTTGTTATACAGATTATTTCATCACCAGGTATTAAGCCCAGTACCCAAGAGCTATCTTTTCTGCTCCTTTCCCTCCCCCGACCCTCCACCTTCAAGTAGACCCCAGCGTCTGCTGTTTCCTTCTTTGTGTTCATTAGTTCTCATCATTTAGCTCCCACTTATAAGTGAGAACATGTGGTATTTGGTTCTGTGTTCCTGTACTAGTTTGCTAAGGATAATAGCCTCCAGTTCCACCCATGTTCCTGCAAAAGACATGATCTCATTCTTTTTTTATGGCTGCATAGTATTCCATGGTGTATATTACCATATTTTAAAATCCAATCAGTCATTGATGGGCCTTTAGGTTGATTCTGTGTCTTTGCTATTGTGAATAGTGCTGCAGAACATTTACGTGGTTGTGTCTTTATGATAGAATGATTTATATCCCCCTGGGTATATTCTCAGTAGTGGGATTGCTGGGTTGAAGGGTAATTCTGCTTTGAGCCCTTTGAGGAATTGCCATACTGCTTTCCACAATGGTTGAACTAATTTACACTCCCACCAACAGTGTATAAGCATTCCTTTTTCTCCACAACCTTGCCAGCATCTGTTATTTTTTGACTTTTTAATAATAGCCATTCTGACTGGTATGAGATGGTATCTCATTGTAGTTTTAATTTGCATTTCTCTAATGGTCAGTGATATTGAGCTTTGTTTCATATGCTTGTTGGCCACATGTATGTCTTCTTTTGAAAATTGTCTGTTCATTTCCTTTGCCCGCTTTTTAATGTAGTTGTTTGCTTGTCTCTTGTAAATTTGTTTAAGTTCCTTACAGATGCTGGATATTAGACCTCTGTCAGATGCATAGTTTGCAAATATTTTCTCTATTCTGTAGGTTGTCTGTTTACTCTGTTGATAGTTTCTTTTCCTTTGCAGAAACTCTTAAATATAATTAGATCCTATTTCTCAATTTTTGCTTTTGTCTCAATTGCTTTTAGTGTTGTTGTCATGAAATTTTTGCCTGTTCCTATGTCCAGGATGGTATTGCCTAGGTTGTCTTCCAGATTTTTATAGTTTTGGGACTTGCATTTAAGTCTTTAATCCATCTCAAGTTGGTTTTTGTATGTGGTGTAAGGAAGGTATCCAGCCTCAATCTTCTGTATATGGCTAGCTAGTTAACCCTGCACCATTTATTCAATAGGGAGTCTTTTACCCATTGCTTGTTTTTGTCAGCTTTGTCAAAGATCAGATGGTCGTGTGTGGTCTTTCTTCTGGGCTCTCTATTCTGTGCCATTGGTTTATGTGTCTGTTTTTGTACAAGTACCATGCTGTTTTGGTTACTGTAGCCTTGTAGTATACTTTGAAGTTGGGTAATGTGATACCTCCAGCTTTGTTCTTTTTGCCTAGAATTGCCTTGGCTATTTGGGCTCTTTTTTGGTTTTATATGAATTTTAAAGTAGCTTGTTCTAGTTCTGTAAAGAATGTCATTGTAGTTTGATAGGAATAGCATTGAATCTGTAAATTGCTTTAGGCAGTATGGCCATTTTAATGATATTGATTTTTCCTATCCATGAGCATGGAGTGTTTTTCCATTTGTTTGTGTCTTCTCTTATTTCTTTGAGCAGTGTTTTGTAATTCTCATTTTAGAGATATTTCACCTCCCTGGTTAGCTGTATTCCTAGGCATTTTATTCTTTTCCTGGCAATTGTGAATGGGATTGCCTTTCTGATTTAGCTCTCAACTTGGCTGCTATTGATGTATAGGAATGCCAGTTATTTTTGTATATGGATTTTGTATCATGAAATTTTGCTGAAGTTTTATCAGCTGAAGGAGCTTTTGTGCTGAAACTCTGAGGTTTTCTAGATATAGAATCATGTCATATGCAAACAGAGATAGTTTTACTTACTCTCTTACTATCTGGATAGATGGGTCTTTGAGGGTGTTAAGAACATGCTCTTCTGCATCATGGTTTAAGCAAGTTGAAAACAGTTAACAGCAAATGTGGATCCAGGACCTGGGTGATGAGGAATCAGCTGACAGATGGAAATTCTATAAATATTACAGATTTCAGCAAAGGAGAAAAATATGACTTAAAAACAAAATGTTAAAACATCTGTAGACAAGTGCCTTTGGAATTTTTCTGCTATCCACAATTTTAGATATACCTTCAAATGTCTAGTTACTAAATGAAGTGGTTCGATGATGTGGACAGTGCACTTGATTAAAAGTTAGATTCTTTCATGACTCAGTCATGAGCTATTGGTCAAATCATCCATTGCTCTGGCTTGGTTGTTTTATTAATACCTGGCCTGTCTAATTCTCAGGGTTGTGACAAGCAATTTTGGGAAATGCAGACAAAAATGTTTTTAAAGTATGGTGCTTTATAAAAGTGAACTAGAGTGTTAATGTTACTGAAAAAGGGCAGTGTAAGATTCTCCCATCTATACTCTGGGCCAAAAGAACCAACTTCATTTTTTAGGTTCTCAGGTTTTAACATAGGATTCCACATTTATGATCTGAGGTCTTAACAAAAGAATTTACAGTGACACCCTTGGCTTCATCTTTGGACCACGCTTTCCTGGGGACTCTGATTCAATCTTTACTCAGAAGCCATTTCTTAATTTTAACATGATTTGCCATCTGAAGAGGCTGGGAATATTCAAAACCGGCAAGTCTTGGTACCATTTGTTTTAATTGTTCTTCTTTGAGGCCATCATTTCCTCTTGCATTTTACTGTAAGTAGTAAAAAGGAACCACGTAGTACCTTCAGCACTCTGGCTAAAAATTGCCTTAGCTAGCCACTTCATTAGTTACATGTTCTACCTTGCACATTACTACAGGTGACAGTGTTGCTAAACTATGCCACTACATAAGGATGATATTTTTTGCCCATTCCTAAAAGGGTTCTCTCACTTTCTTTACTAGTAACCTTCCCAGAGTCCAAAATTCTTCAAATAGCCTGTTCAAGGCACTTTAAGCTTTTGCTAACATTCTCCTTCAAGTCCTACAGCTTTGTAGCTTCTGTCCACTGCCTGGTTCCAAAGCCACTCCCATATTTTTGGTTTTTGTTACAATGGAACCTCACTTCCAGGTATCAAAATATGTATTTTGATATAGATATAGATATACACAGAATATCTGTTCTGGTTCCAGACCACATGATTATTTATATCTATCTGTATCTATAACTATATAGATATATATTAGTTATCTAGTGCTGAACAGCAAATTCCAAAACTTAGCGGCCTAAAACAATGAACATTGTCTCATAGTATTTGTGGTTCAGGAATCTGGGAGCAGCTTAGCTGGGTTGTTCTGGTTTATGGTCTCTCACAAGACTGTAAGCAAGATGTCAATGGAGCTGCAAACCTGAGGATTGACTGGGCTAGAGGATCCTCTTCCTTGCTCATACATGTGGCTGTTGCCTGGAGGTTTCAGTCCCTTGCTATGTGGGCCTTTCTGTAGCCTGCTCATGACATGGCAGTTGGCTTTCCTTAGAGCAAGGGATCTGAGAGCACAAGAGAGCACTGCCACACTGACTTTTGTGACCTATTCTGAGTCACACAGTTACTTCTGCCTTATTCTAGTCATTAGAAGTGAGTCCTGAAGATCAGCCAACACTCAATGAGAAAGATTCCCAAGAGCATGAACACCAGGCCGTGATCCTTAGGGGCATTCTTGGAGGCTGACTACCACATCTTCTACGTGCAGAAACTGTGCTTTTAGAGATGCCACAGCAAGTGAGATGTAAGCCCTGTCTTTAAGGAAGTTCACATTGTGGGAAATATAGAGAAATAGACCAGAAGCGTCGCAAGTACCATGACAAAGTTATGGCACCTAGGCTATGTGGTCACAGAGGCAGGGGACTGTACTTAGACCAGGAATGAAGCCTTTTATATGTGGGGTACTAAGGCTTGAGCTTGCCAGATCAATAAATGGGTGAAATTTATGCCAAGAAGAGAGGAGAACATCCACCAAGGGAGAAGTGTTGCCCTCTGAGGAAGTCCCCATCACTTAATATGGCTGGAGGCAGGGTGCGTAGTGAGAGGGGATGGATATTGAAGCAGGAGAGGTAGGAAAAGGCCAGATTGTGAGGGAGCTCATGTGGCAAATTCAGATCCTGGAACCTTGCCCTGAAGGCTACTGGGGGGATCTGGAGGATTGTGAACATTTGTGTGGTATCTCCCATTGTGTCAAGTAGAAAATGTTGAAGACAGTGACCTTGGTTTCCAAAAGTTTACAATTTAGTCTGAAAAGTAAAACATGTGCACCATTAACTGCATTTGAAGGTGGTTCCTGACAAGTATCCTGTGAAAAGTACAGACTAGAAGTATAGAAATAAACGGAGATCAACTTTTTTTTTTTTTTTTTTTT
>NW_012102909.1:359870-363499 GCF_000951045.1 Mandrillus leucophaeus | reverse complement strand
TTTTGAGATGGAGTCTCACTCTGTCACCCAGGGTGGAGTGCAGTGGCACGATCTTGGCTCACTGCAACCTCTGCCTCCCAGGTTCAAGTCATTCTCCTGCCTCAGCCTCCTGAGCAGCTGGGACTACAGGTGCCTTCCAGCACGCCTGGCTAATTTTTTGCATTTTTAGTAGAGACGGGGTTTCACTGTGGTAGCCAGGATGGTCTCAATCTTGTGACCTCGTGATCTGCCCGCCTCAGCCTCCCAAAGTACTAGGATTACAGATTACAGGCGTGACCCACCACCCCTGGCCTTTTTTTTTATTTTTAGTAGAGATGGGGTTTTTTTGTGGTAGCCAGGATGGTCTCAATCTTGTGACCTCGTGATCTGCCCGCCTCAGCCTCCCAAAGTACTAGGATTACAGTTTACAGGCGTGACCCACCACCCCTGGCTTTGTGGTCTTATTTCTTAAATATGATGGGATATTTCAAGAACTAGCATCCTGGAAGCAGCATTTTTTTTTTTTTTTTTTTTTTTTAATGAGATGGAGTCTCACTCTGTCTCCCAGGCTGGAGCGTAGTGGGATAATCTCAGCTCACTATGACTTCCACCTCCTGGGCTCAAGTGACTGTCTTGCCTCAGTCTCCTGAGTAGCTGAGATTACAGGTGCCCGCCACCACGCCCAGCTTATTTTTGTATTTTTAGAAGAGACGGGGTTTCAACATGTTGGCCAGGCTGGTATCAAACTCCTGACCTCAAATGATCCACCCACCTCAGCCTCCCAAAGAGATCACATTCTGAAGGCATCATCAGTGAGGTTTCATGGAGGAGGTAGAATCTGACTCTTAAGATATGCCTGGGTTTTTGTTTTTGTTTTGTTTTGTTTTGTTTTTGAGATAGAGTCTCGTTCTGTTGTCTAGGCTGGAGTACAATGGTGCGATCTTGGCTCACTGCAGCCTCTGCCTCCTGGGTTCAGGCGATTCTCATGCCTTAACCTCCTGAGTAGCTGGGATTACAGCTGGGATTACCCAACTAATTTTTGTATTTTTAGTGGAGACGAGATTTTGCCATGTTAGCCAGGCTAGTCTCAAACTCCTGACCTCAAGTGTCAAGTGCTCTGCCTGCCTTGGCCTCCCAAAGTGCTGGGATTACAGACATGAGCCACCGTGCCTGGTAGGGGTTTGTTCATAGAGATGGGGTGGAAGAACCATTCTAGATGGAAGCAGGAGAGGAAGAGTCATGATGGGACAATAAGTGGTCCAGTGTGGATAAAAAAAGGGTTTTGTGTGGGAGAATGACAGTACAGAGAAAGGAAGAAACAGATTACAGAAAACCTTAAATACCAGAGAGATTGTAGAAGACCTTAAATACCAGATTATAGAAGACCCTCAAACCAGGGAGTTTGAACCTTGCTCAGGGAGCAATAGAGAGCCATTGATGACATTTGAGTTAGGGTGTTTGAGTCAGGATTATAGTGACTAATCCTTTGTTTCACACAGGAAGATGCTGAAACAGGTAAGCATCCTTTCCTTGGAACATTCAAGGGGGTCAGGAAGAGAAGGATCTGGAATATAGGCCTCAGGACTCAGAGTCTGGTGCTCCTCCTGCTCCCTGCTGTGCCCTCCTCCAGGAGGACAAGCTTAGAGCCCAGTCATAGTTTGGGGTCCTGGGTAACAGGACTTGAGTCCCACCAAGGGAAACATTGTCTCAGGCGTGGTGTTTTCAGGGCTCGTCTGATCATCACTTAGCATTGTGTATAATTAATGGAGCTCACAGATGTTTGGCAGGAGAAGTTAATCAGCTATTAATCACCAAAGAGCCTCTCTTAGTGTTTATGGAGTTGAAAGAATGTCTGTTATAATTGAAATTGTAGTTGTTTACTGAGCTTGAGTGGAGGGAAGGGCCAAGAGCAGACAGCCAGTGGGTCTCCCTTTAGCAAGTTTTGGCAGAGGTGCCTTGGGGTTTGTTCAGCTGCTATTAAGTAAGAAAGGTGCAACTGTTATTTTCCTGAGTTTGTGAGTGTCTGGAGAAGGCTGACTTCAGCAAGGAGAAAAGAAAAAGGTGGGCACGTGGTATGCTGTGATGAACCACACACTAGGCATGCCAGGGAGTTGGTATTCTTGTTCCAGCTCTATGTGGTCATGCCACCCTGGCTAAATCTGTTAACTTCCTGGGACTCAGTGTTCTTATTTTTAAAATCAGACGTTTTGACTAGGTTTAGGATTCCCAAAAGCTCTTTCTTACACCACAAGGCCCAATAGATGCTTTCGTGAACAATGGCACCCTGTGGAATGAATTTGGTAACACCATTTACTACCCAGGCCTCTTGGAGATTCATGATGGACACCAGAATATTAAAAGAGTAAGATGTGGTTAAACAACAAAACAAAAAATCTGTTTAGCCCAACAACTACCCAGATGTTTTTGATTACAGCACCCTTTGTTTATTAAACATCTAAAGGAACTAGCAGAATGTGTTCCTGAGTCTGACATCTGTCTGTATTTTTGGTTTTTGATTCAGTTTCGTTACTAGACTTAGGCTTTCTTTTTAGAAGTATTCTTGAGGGCTCTTGGTAAACTTCATAACCAGCCTGCCTGTCTGTTGCCCTCAACATGGTTTCCTGCATCATAAATGCATTTGGGCAGACTCCTTCCTGACATTGCGGCTGACTCATGGTGACAGTAGATGAGCCCTGAAAACACCAAGCCTGAGAGAATTTTTCCCCTGCTGGGACTCACGGCCTGTTACATAGGACCCCAAACTATGACTGGGCTGTAAGCTGGTCCTCTGGACTGTGTCTCTCCAGGCTGTCTAGCTCTTTTCCTGCCATTCACATCTTCATGTGGAAGTGGACTACCATGTCAGCCGGGGTTATCTTTTGCTATATAAAAGGTGAGTATTTGTAACTTGGTGGGAGTTGGATATGAAGATCATTTGAAACGCTGGTTGTATCACTTTAGTGGATTTAATTCTGATTCCTAAATGACAACTGTCTTAGTCCATTTTCTGCTGCTATAACAGAATATCACAGGCAGGGTAACTTATACAAAATAAATTTGGTTCATGGTTCTGGAAGCTGGGACGTCCAAGAGCATGGCACTGGCATCTGGTAAGGGTTAGCCCATGGTGTAAAACAAAAAGCAGAAGTGGCACACAAGATGGGGAGAAACTGGACCAAACTTATCCTCTTATCAGGAGACCACTTCCTCTATAACTAAGCCACTCCCATGATAATGACATCAGCTCCTTTATATGGTGGAGCCCTCATGGCCTAATCACCTCCCAAAGGCCTCAATTCTTTTTTTTTTTTTTCTTTTTCTTTTTTGAGACAGGGTCTCACTCTGTCACCCAGGCTGGAGTGCAGTGGTGCAATCTTGGCTCACTGCAACCTCTGCCTCCCACGCTCAAGCGATTCTCCTGCTTCAGCTTCCTGAGTAGCTGGGATTACAGGTATGTGCCATCACGCCCAGCTATTTTTTGTATTTTTACCAGAGACAGGATTTCACTATGTTGGCAAGGCTGGTCTCGATCTCCTGACCTCAAATGATCCACCCGTCTCGTTCTCTCAAAGTGCTGCAGGAATAATTCAGAACACCGGAAGGAAGCCGGCCTGACCTCAATTCTTTTTTTAAAATTTAATTTATTTTTT